>NW_009202348.1:0-23814 GCF_000690835.1 Fulmarus glacialis
CCTCAGCCTTGGAGGCCCAGGCGGGCAGGGACCCTCAGTTGCCAGCTTGGGCGCAGCAGCCGCATCCAGAGCGCGGCTGCGCGGCTCTCTGTACAAACAGCTGGAGGGGAGCCAGGGCTGCGATGGAGCGTTCGCTTAGCACCATCCCCTCCCATCTGGTGACTGTCCTCGCCCCGTTGCCGTGTGGCCGAGAACAAACTGCGTGTGTCTGAGGACCAGCATGAAGTGAGGAGATCTCCACGCGGTACCGGGCAGCTTTCTAGAAAGTCATGCAAGTGCGGCAAACTTTTCCCTTGTCTCTCCTTGCCCTGCTGCTGCCTATACTTTCCTCCGCAGTTTCATCTGTATCTACTAAGAGGTGGAAATGTAACAGAAAGAAACTCAAATTTAGATTAATTTGGCTATGGGAAATATGAGGTGGAGGACAGAACTAGTAGAGAAACGACTATGGTGATGCATTCCTTTGAAGTTAATTCTTCTACCTGTAGCAAGAAAAGTTACGCATTCTTTTGTCTTCTATCCTTAGTAGTTTGACATATCTGAAACTATGGATTTTTGATTCTCAGGATCCTAGTGGAGATGGATTAACTAGAAATACCATAGAAAATGCAAGCCATGGAAGATATATAATATTTTAATAGAATATGAATTTTTTTTTGTCAGTTTTCTGCCTCCAAGATCCCACTCCTGAAGTGGATTTTTCTTTTATCCATCAAGTATTGTCTGTAAAAAATGGCTGCTGAGTACACTGCTTTTAATAACAAACAGCTGAATCAAGATATAAAAAATAAAAAGGGGAGAGCATAGTTCAAAATCTTTACAAATCTTTGCCTGAATTACCAAGAGCAAAAAAAAAAAAAAAAAAAAGGAATTGTTCTGCCTACTTACCTCTACCCATGTTTTCCTAGCAACCATTCAACATTTAATTGATTTTTCTATTTTCTAAAGAATTACCCTATTGAACTGTCAAGTCTTCTCTAGCTGCAGTTCCTTGATTGGCCAAGCCCATGGCTGGCACAGCTCTCACTTCGCTTGCATTTTGTTGTTTTACCTTTGACTAGCACAATGCCTCAAACTAGGAAGTCACGCTGCAAATGTACCATATCATGGGAAGCAAAATATTTCAGCATCTGTATTAGCTGGTGCGAGAAAGCTCAGCCGGGGGATACTTGTGAGGCATGCTTTGATGGGAACATCCTGCCTGAGATGCATTAGATAACCATCGGGCTTCACTGAAGAGAGCACCAATGACCAAGGAAAGTCTAAGTCTCAAATACCACGACATCAAATATTATTACTCCCTTTTCTCGTGATGGCTGTTAACCTTTTTTTGAAGGTAAGCCACCATTGGTAGTCCTAGAAAGAAGATGACCCCTTTTCTGTTCAGTTCCATCCTGTCTGAGGTGAAGGCCATCTGCACGGCATTCAAACTGCTCCCATCCAAGTACAGCTTGCAGAGGGTTCTTGTACTTCACGTAGGTGGAGCCCTTGGATTGCACAGAGTTAAAGGAGTTAATGGTACCAGCCCTGTGGGCACAGCGGTCTGCTTTCACACCTCTTGTAGCAGTCAGGGTCCTCGAGTGCAGGCACTGTGCCGTACGTTAAATACATGGGGACTTCCTACTTAGCTTTCAAGGAGTTTCTTAACATCCTTGACTAAGACAATATGAAACATAACATTCCTATTCGTAAGCAGCCATCCCACACTTCTGGTGGTTTTGATTAATTGGCTCTTGGTAAATTGTTTTTAAACTTCCAGATTTTCCTTAAAGAAAAATTAACTCCTGTAGTTCAGCCATCTGGATTTACATAAATTCTGGGACCCGAAGGGAATTGCTAACAACTTTGTCCCTCCCTCAAAATTTACATATACATGGTAGTATATAAACACCACTCCTTTTTTTTTTCTTTTTGAGATGTTTAGCAACTACATTTCCATTTGAAAGGGCTGCCCATCTAAAAATCCTTGCCATATTGATCTGACCCCTACAGTTGCTTTTTTTCCTATGTTGTGAACAACATGCTCGGGTCTTGGCAGAGGTCAGAATTACTCTGACAGTGCCATCAGCAAAAGTATCCCATTAACTTAAGCTTTCCAGTCTTACTTTATTTTTAAGAGATTAATTTATTAATGTCAACTTACAACAAACATTACATTTTGATTATTTTAAACTTGAGCATACAGGCAGCATGGACTGCCTTGGAGAAGGCCTGAAGTTTTGGAATATTGTCCCTGTAATCTGCACCTAAGAACACCACTAGCATGAAGAGCACCACTTCTGCATAAAGCTGAAGCCCTTTTTGTTTCATTTTTAGCTTATATTGGCTTGTGGGCTTGTTTGTTTGTTGTTCTTTGGTCGGTGAGGTTTTAGGTTTCTTCGTATGTCTTTACTCAGGGCCAGTTTGTGTGCTCACATGTATGTGTATACAAATAAGCTTCTAAATTATTTTTAAGTGTCAAGAGACACATGGGTGTAAGTGCTTTAGGACTAGAAGTTTACTAATGCCAACTGTGTAGCTACGAGTTCCTCAGTGGATCTAATGATGGGTGGTCAGCGTAGGACCCGCCTGTGGGTAGCCAGGTGGCTGGCTGCCCTTTCTTGCGGCTCCCCATTTCTGGTGCAGCTGGGAGATGGTGTGGTCACCAACGTGAGTTACAAACAACATTTTCCCTAAGTGGTCATTGCAGCTGCTAAACGTAATGGAGCCCAGAGGTCCCCTACCTGTGTCCCCCAGTTGCGTCCCCTGTTCCCATACCCTCAACACCAAGGGTTGGATGTTCTACTGCAGACCCATTCTCTTGGCTACGAACCGCAGAGGCTACTGCCTGGCCACATCAGTTGCCTCCAATGTTTTCTGCATTGCTGAAGTAGTTTAAAAAGAGGAAACGAGAAGAAAATTGTGCCTTAAAAGTTGCCATGGAGTATAAGTTTTATCTTCAAAATTTGATTGATGCAATACTAGTGGTTGTGGGTGTGAATATGTGTATCTATTAATATCCAGTCTAGGCTAACCTGTGCATAATGGCAGAAAATTAAACCTTGTCATTGTTCATATAAATTAGAGCTCAGAGATTAACAAGAAAAAGTATTCTTCCTATATGTTAAATCCAACTGTATATAGCGTAGTCTGTTTTTACTGTAATTGCAGCTGAAAAGTTTACTCAGAAGCCATTTGCAGTAAAAAATAAAAATAAAAAAAAAAAAAATTGGCAGAGCTAATTCATGAAGACTTAAATAAAATGCAATTACAGAACTTCCCGCCTACCTCCACCTCATCTTTAGCTGAACTCTACTTCTTGTTTGTCAGGAATAGTTCCATTTTTTATGTTCTTAAGCAGAAAGCAGCCATCACAACACTCCAGCTGATTTCCCTCTCTAGTCACATGGATCTGGTGAAAGTAAAATAGGGTGCCTCAGCTTTCCATTCTAATCCTGCCTCTCCCACCACCTCCTTGGCCAAAAAAAAAAGAGTATCGAGTTAGGAAGAAAGCCAGCAGGAACTTCCGCTAGAGCCTAGCCACTGAAGACCTACTCCAAGTGCCACTGTCACTTGCATCTTTAGAGAGAGTCAAGCCTAGACACAAGTTTCTACCTGGTGATTGCTTTCTCTTCTTCCTCCTGATCAGTTAGTTGCCATCGTTGCTCTGCCTTGAGATTTCTCTCCCGCCAGCCACCCTTCTTTGCTTTATCTCCCACTCCCATCTGTTCTGCATCCTTCCTACAGCGTACTTATTTACTCCTTTCTGCCATCAAAAAAAATGCCCAACAAACCAACCAGACTTAAGACACAGCTGTAATGGAACAGAGAATGTTAGATTTGCATTGCCCCATTCCTGCATTTTCCTCTGACATGCGTTTTTTTGGTTTTTCCTGGTGAATTTTGCTTAGGCTGGGACTCCTCCTTGTATCTTTGTACAATACTCTCTTGGTAAACTAACTACTAACTAACTACAATACTTCTCTTTTTTGCTGTGCTACAAAATCTGTCTTCTGTGCAGAGCAGTCCTGTCTGGCTTAATGTGAGATGTAAAGGAGAACAAGGTGGTTCTCCTCCACTTAAGGGAGTGCCTGTTGAGGCTGAAGAAGCCTGTATTTGGCTGCAGAAGCTATTTTTCCAGCTTGTCTGCAGACCCAACACTTCATCAAGTCTTCATCACTCAAGGACTGAGAAGCTTAAATTCAGAAGCATTAAGAGCCAGTCTCTAAGAAACAAGTTATTGCTGTTGTCTTGGACAAACTCAAGTCCCTGTCCCCAACTTGGGGAAAAAAAAAAAAGCAAGTGAAGTCAAAGTAAAGGTCACAAGGTAAAATTTGCTCTCCTCTTCATGTTTACGCTTTTTTAAAAATGTTTCATCATATGTATTGTCTTTCAAATTAAACTCTATTTCACTAATGTCAAGTACAGAATACACAGCGCTGCAGCACGATGTCACCGAATGCAAGAATTAGTGACAGTAGATTAGACAGCCTCACAACACGCAGCGCGCACTTCCCATGCTGGAGGTTTGGTGGGGGCTCCGTGCAACACAGCTGGAAGCTCAAACCCGCATGTTTGCCGCAGAGATGTCGGGTAGCTTAGCTCCAGTATGTTCCGCCCCTGAATTACACCTGGAAATAGCCATCCTGTGCAGCCTGGATAGCAGGGGCAACCGCTTTCTTCTTCGAGCTGCAGTAAGGAAGAGTTGCTGCTCTTTGAAAAGTCAGTGTAAGGAAGACGTAAGCTGAAAAAGTAGAAAGCTTATTGAAAAAGTTTACATATGAAGACTGCTAATGAAGATACATGGGATTGTCATGGCAGTCATTTTATTATAAGTACAATACACTTTTTAAATAAGTTTCCTTGCTAAAACTTGTTTTGAAGAATTTTTGCTGGATTTTATGAACTCCCTATTTATTTAGCAATAACAGCTATGCTTTCAACTGTATTATATAGAGAAGAAATGTTCTGCAGCCATTACAAACCACTGTCCCAAAGTTCTTAGAGTGTCATCATCCCTTTTGATTAAACTGAAGAGTTAAGAGTACGAAAGAAATCTCTTTTCCCCCTCAACTGTCTTTTCAGTTCAGCCAATTTTAGTGGCACACTAAGGTTTAAATTTAGACATAAACAAGAAATAAGTCGAAAATTAATATGGAATCTTTGTGAAGTTGAGGCTATAATAATTGTTGGATACACTTAGTTTACCAATGATTGTTTTCTGATTCTTAATATTAAATAAAAAAAAAAAAAGGAAAATAATAATTTTCATCTGTGGCAGCTGCTGGGAGAAAAGTGTGTCTCTCTACAGTGGGAACCTTAGAGGAAATATTGATTCATTTTTCTAGTCTGTCTCTTTCAACCAGGGGAAAAAAAAAAGGCATCCTGCATGATACAGGGTGAAAAACAATTAAAATCTAAATAAATGGAACATAAAAAAACCTGATGAAAAAGCAACAAGTTACTTTTTCAATAAAAAATATATGCAGTCTGGCCCCTGGGTGTTGGTTTTAAGTGAAGATATTGACTTCCAGCTGAATGACGAGTAGAATATTTTTCTACTGAAATATTGATAGTAGATTACACTAAACCACAAACTATCTCCATAAAGCCCATCATTTCTAATCCTAATGGTGTTTTCTTTCCCTTGGATGACTACTACATTCATGATATGATGGCGTTATTCTATCTGGGGGAAAAACTTTTTACCATACAGCTGAATTAACTTGTCAAAAGACTTCAAACTTCGGAAGCTTTTACAGCTCAATTCAAAGCTATTATTCAAGACTGAATGAGAAGGCTGTGGACTGTAAAAGCTGGCAAAAAATAAATTTCACGAGCATTCACAAGTTGAATGGAATACTTACTTTTTGTTCAGGTTGTGTGTGTTTCATTGAGCTGGCTCAGAATAGCTGTATTTTGCCTATAACCCCCTTGCTCTGCAGTGAAAGGCAGAATGCTTCTTTCTGCTGCTCTTGAAGCTGTGACCCAGTGCATGCTCTTTCACACACACTTGGTTATATTTAGTTTGTGCCAACCTAAATAAGTGTCAACCAGCTCTCCAAAAATGTGGGGAGCACAAAAGAGAACGGCTAGCCGCTAAATTGAGGCAGAGCAAGAACATAATTAAACTTATTTTTATCCTTTTCTTTTAAAATAAGATCATAGACTATCTTACAGTCAGTTACGGCTTTCTCGTGCAAATAAAAATGCCTGGCTTCAGGAGCAGCAACTGCTTTTAAGGAGAAGCAACTTTCGGATTTTACAGACAAGTAGCAGCTGGCAGAGCTTGTACTTAGAGCTTTTCCTTTCGCAGATCCAATCTACTTTGGGACAAAGCTCAAATAAAAAGCCAAGCCAACAATTACAGCCCCAGGAAGGGAACCCAGGGCTCTTAGACCCAGGGAGAGCATGCAAATAGATTCACAGGCAAAGCATGTGGCAGAACGGGATCCATAATGGCCAGCATGGCGAGTGGCCTCAATTCAGCATGCTCTCGATGCAGCTGCCTGTAGCTGGTCTATGGGGAATGCTGAGCACAGGAGCAAGTCTTAAATACATCTCGTCACTAAGGCCTGCAGGGAGGTTCTGCCATTCACTTGGGACCCACAACTCACTCTCTCATTCAAAAACTGAATTAGAGCCACTTTACTTTTTTTAGAGATGCCTAGAGCTTGCAGCATTTTCAAGAGCACACACCCATGAAATGGGGGATCCAAGTTCACTTCCCTCTTTCTGAGGGAAGCCTGGCAGCTTCCACCTCCCTAAAGGACTGTGGTCCTGATGGCATAGGATAGCATCCTTCCTGCTGTGAACGCATGCCACTGAAGAATTCACAACAGAAGTGTCAACTGGGTGCACTCAGAAAGCAGAGTGGAACATTAGAATAAAACATAGCAAGGAGCATTAGAATAAAATATAGCAAGGCGCAAGATCCATTCTTGCTGAATATACCTGAATGCGTTCACGTAAATAATCCAGAAAATTTCCGAAAGTTAAAGTCTGGAGCTCACACCGGGAGGCTGTCTGTGGATGTATATGTCTTGTGCTGAAACATGTCATCTGCGGATCATTCCTGCAGCACTGGTTCAGCTCTTTTTACAGATACACCGAGGCATCTAAAGAGGGAAAATGCTCAGATTCTTATCTCTCCTCTTTAAGATTTTTTTTTCCTAACGCTTGTTCCTTACCCGTTGTATCTTAAAAACTTGTGTTAGTTACAAGCACTTTCTCTGACTTCTTAAAATGCATCACAGCGGATCAAGATGTGCCAACAGAAGTACAAGTGTCCAGAATAGCAACAGTGAAATGGGCTTGCGGAAAATGGTAACAAAATCATGAAAGGAATGTCTCGGAAGTCCGAAGAGTTATACTCGGACCCTGTTTGGCACTATTAAATAATGGGGTGGGACTTTTAAATCTAGCACTCTCATTTGCAGATATGTTGTTTAATAGAAAGCTAAGACGTAAGTATTCAGCTGTTAATGTTAAAAATAGTATTTAGAATGTATTATGATGGGAGGTCAGAAGAGTCAAAACGTCTGCAGCTCTAGAAATGTCTGTGGATGTGTCTATAAAACATGGGCAGGAGAGTTACTTCTCTCTTCCAGGATCACTAAGCAAGACCAGGCCTGTAAAAGAACAGGAGGTCCCTCTAGCTTTCTTCCAGAAAAAAAGGAAGAAAAAAGGCAAACTTCACATTCTGAAAAAGAACGGATAGCAGAAACCCATGGTGTCGTGGACTAGATTCAAGGAAAGGACTGAATGGAATAAAGTGGAAACTGAAACTGAAGAGTTGTTTCAAAAACCTGCAAGGCAATGGAGACCAACCTAGAAATGGAATGTAAGTAATTGAGATATAGATCAATAATACCTATACTGCACAATAAGTGCCATATATTGCCTTTTTGGAAAAGGAAGAGTTTGCAATAGGTACCTCCAGAGATGATATTGCAATGGGACATGTCTGTATTGTTCCAGTAGAATTGGTTTAGATTGTTCACACTGCGATACACTGGCATCCGATGAGATAAGACACACAGATCTTGATTTATCCTTATTAGGAGCTTCCTATCATGTTAGCAGGCGGCCTGTTGGATATTAAAGACTCAGTTATGAACACTGATGGGAGCTTTTCAAACATCACACATTAGCAGGCTAATATGGATAACCTCTAGGAAAGCTACTGGACTGGCTAAGAAATGTGAGTATGATAAATAGAGCCTCTGCCTTGTACTGGAATGAGGGGCAGGACATGTTCTGGCTCATACATAGAGACTAAGAAGCAAGATGCTGTGATTGTATGGTAGGAAGCATAGTGGATCAAAACTGGGCTGTGCTTCTATATAAGCGAGGAGGAGAGAGAAAGTGTTAGAGCTTTTTCTTTTTTTTTCCCTGCTCGTCTGGTCAAGTGAACAAAGGACAAGCAGTAATTTGCCTGATGGCATATCCAACATTCGTGAACTAACTATTTTGGATAAGGCAAGTAGGCATGAAAGAGTTATTAGAGTATGGCAACGGAGGACTAGCTGAAGAGTGAGAGAGGCATGTTGCTTAGTTTCAGATTTTCTTCTGAACCCTGCAAACCCTACCCGCTTATCTCCAGCACCAAAGCACAAGAATACTTTTTGTCACCTTGCTTTTGGTAAATCCAGACAACTGTTTCAGGGGAGATTACTTGTTAAATTATCCACAATACTACAGGTGCTAGGCTGTTTATTTTGGTCATATATTTCAAAGAACTGTTTCTCCAGCAAACAGCATAACAGCTGTGGCTGATAAAACTCCTGGGTATAATCATTATCCTCTTTTTCCTGATAGAGACTGTCACAGATTTACCATTGAGTTTTGGCCTAGATGCTGGTGCTCAGCAGTCAGCCGAAAATAAAACAGAAATGGGTATCCTTAATGTGACAAAAGCAAAAGAAGAATTTTCAAGGCCGCAAAACTAAAGGAATTGCAATTATCACACTAGAGGAAAGAGCAGTGTCCTACACAGGTACGTGAATATACTTCAATGTGACTGTATCATTGCAGACCCATTTCTCCCATGCATTGCCATATGGATCTTGCAACAAGGCTGAGGATTTTGGAACGTGGACTCCTGTGCTATCATGAAAGAAGTCCTCTGAAGATCTCATATGTATTTCAAAGCTGAATTCCCAGGAGCATCCATCAGTTTTGGGTGCCTCAGTTACTGGCAGGTAACTGTCTGTTCAATAAGGGCCTGACTGCCCTTAAAACGGTCTCTGAAGTCACGGTCCAAAAATCTAGCCTGAGGTTTCTCCTCATACAGAAATCACACAGACCTGGAAACCACTTTAAAAGCATGGGCATCCTTAGCCTTTAATATGCAACTGTGCAGTGCACAAGGTACAGCTGCACACCTTTGGCAGAATATGTACTTGCAGCTCTTCTACCATGTGTGGTTTTGCATGGCAACTTACCCATCAAAATTAATTTTTCAAGTAGCAAATGCAGCACTCATGCAAGATGCAAAGCTGACAGGCTTTGGTATTGGATTTCCTTTCGTTCAAGCAGCAACCCCTTACGGGGCAAAGCAGGCTCCCTCTGACTGTCTTGCCAGCCCTTCTCAACAGCAGCCTTGAAGACTTAATCCTAAAATTGTAGGGCTGTTCAGTGCCCTTCTCTGTCAATTCAATCGCTGGTCTGTCTGCTCCAGCTTTCAGCGAGGATGCCAAGTGAAGTGGTGGTTTCTGTGATGCACACACCTGACCGCCAGGACCTGGAACGAGACCACCAACTTATTTCACGTCGGTTACTGAATAACCGCTGGAGGTTTGCAGCTTTCCGGCGCTACCAGCCTGGACAGGATTCAAACCAGCAACCTCAAGCAAAAATGATCCCTACTCCTGATACATCCCATCTTCTATATGTTTTAATGAGTGAGCAGGACAGCCCCCTATTACAGAAAAGCAGCCTTACAGTTGGTTTTAAGGAAGCATTTTTGCTTTTCTGGATTTGAGCCCAAAATCCCACTTGGAGTAACTCACATTCATGTCAGCAGAACAACAGCCAAATATAAAGTTCTTTTTTTTTTCCCTTTAATTAAACTGTTATTCTCTCAAATCAAATGCAAGCCTTATCATCACTCCAAACTAAGAAAGATCACAGGTGACTGTTGCCAGTGAAATTTAAAATCAGCTTGAAATAGCTTTACTTTTAGCAGAAATGATCTTCTTTTGCTGGATGTTTCCTCACCAAGCCAACTGTTAGAATTGAAATAGGGCAGGTTTCTAGACTATCAAAAAAAAAAAGATAATTTTTCTCTCTGCTTTCTTCCTGCCTTCAGAAGAAATACAGCATCCTCATTTCTCTATGCTTGGTTTAACTCTTCACATTTTGGGGGGATGATTGTGCCAAAAACATACCTTTCTGCTACAACTGCTCACTTCATTCCCAGGACCACTACAAGCTTTGCTGGCAAAAACAATTCTGTCCAGTCTCTGCTGAGCAATTTGCTAACACAGCTCTGCAGGTAGTGGCGTTTCTAGTATCAGTCATGCACAGAAAGTCCAAACACCAGAAGAGCTGCACTTACACCCGGCTTGGATGCCTTGAAGTCCTCAGCTCCCAGCAGCCCTTACCGAAAAAGCCTTGCTGCTACAACCCTTATGTATTTCCAGCCTGCATGGGAGCTGTGCTCTTTAAGGAGTATGGGGTACAGAAATGCTGGAGAATGACAAAAGACAGAGTTAAAAAATAGAGTGGAAATACACATCTACTGCTCATTAACTGACTTCAGATGATACCAGCTCACTGGAGTTTTTTTCCACAGCTCTGGCAGAGAATGTTTTATTTGCTTAGTAAAGTTTTCACATGCAATATGTTGTTGCTGTTTTGTTTTGTTTCTTAAATCCCTTACCTATATATTTATTATAGACGGATATTATACCCTCGCAGTAAAGAAACACTGCAAAGTGCTAGTTAACTTCTCAGAGCTGACTGAATAATACCATAAATACAAGGGTACTGAAATGACAATAATAAAGGGATCTGTACTTTGAACAATAAATATGAGCTGTAACTGTGCTTTGGATTTTATGCATGCTCTAGCTAATAGGTATTCAGCTTGTGTGGGCCACTGACATTTAAATAAACACATGTGCAGTCCAAGGGGGTTGGCTGCAGAGCCTCTTGTCAATTGAATCCAGCCCTGGGAACACTAACAGAGCTGTTCAGGATTGCAGAAATTCCACGCTGGGCTAGCCCTTGGTTTTATCTCTCCTGAAACCATAAGACGTCCTCTATGGGAAAAAAAAAAAGTGACAATGGGGATGAGGAGGGGGTGGAAAACCCCATAAACATGTGGTTTCAAAGAGATGTTGAAAATCTTGCTAAGAAAAATGTCTGCCAGCCTGCCCTTTGCAGACTGAAGGAGAACTCGACTTCTCTGGAGCTGAGCTAGCTTGTCAACCTTAACAGTATTCCTACACCGCGTCGGAAAAAAAATCACCTTTTAAATAGAGTCTTTTTTTTTTTCTTTGTAAAGCAAGGCCACAGAGTACACTCATGTAAATCCATTACTGATATGAAAGGAACAGGCAGCTGGGTTACAGGATCCAGAAGGATCCTGAGACAACAACTTTCTGCAGCACACAAGCTCTTGAGGCCACCTCTGCATGTGAACACAGGTTTGATTATGGTGGAAGAAGCTTGTTTGCGTTTCTGGAAAGGAGAAGGACTAATGCTGTAAGTCTGTCTTTACCTGTTCTAGCAAATGAGTCGGTAGCCCTGAAATCAAAAATTATTTGGCAGCATCAGACACATTGAGGGGCTATAGGCACGAAGTTAATCCTCAGTACCTCATTCCAAAATAAGAGAAAGACTGTGAAATGTCCCGAGCACTTTTTTTGCATGGTGCACATAAACCACAGGTGATGCCTTGAACTCTCCCTCACTGTTGTAGAAAGCATAGTTTCACATCCAGGTGTTACCTTTTCTCAGCACAGTGCATACCAGTGCAGATGAGGGATGGCCCAGGAATAAGAAGACATCAACTCCAGGGCTGTCAGCCTCTGAAAAAGGGAAGTGGGCAGTTAAAAATAAAAAGAAAAAAACATAAACAAACAAAAATAATCCAAAGGGGAATTCATTGAGCTACTTATCACTGAGTTTAACACTGAGCGAAGCAGTAGAGGCTATGTAATAGCATTATAGATAATTAGAAAACTAGGATGAAAAAACATACGTTTGATAGCTGGAATCATGCCTTCTGGGGAATTCTTTGTGGGCATCAATGCATATATAAGTAGGGGCAATTTAGTTGATACCGTGTACTCTGGTTTCTCAAAAGCTCCCTCACCAGGGGCTCCTAGGAAATTAATCTCTCCTGGGATTAGAAAAAAGGTTCTCAAGTGAATTCAAAACTGGTAGAAAATAGGAAGGGACAGGCAGGAATAAATGGTTATTTTTCACAGCGGAAGGAATCCCAGTGGAATCCCACAGCAATTTGGGCTGTGACATGTGTTGTTCTCAGAGCCTAGAGGATCTGGAAAAGGGGTAGAGGAGCAATTTGTGGAGGATAAAGAAAAAAAAAATTGCTTAAAGTAGCAGAAATTAGTGCTATCTACAAAGAGCTGCAGAATGATTGAAGGACATGGCAATAAAAAGGAGTACCAGGTGCTGATAAATAAGCAGCAGCACAAAACCAAACTGACCTCACCACAGTCCCTCCGTTAGTTATTACCACTCAGGAAAGAGATATTCCAAATCAACAAAAACACGAGTTCATTCCCAAACAGTAAGCAAAGAGATGAACAGACTGTAAGGAATTGCCAGGAAGTAGCTTGAGAAATCCCTCCCCTTAAGTTACAATTTACGTCTGGCCAGTTACTTCTCTGCCTGGAAAAAAGGTGACTTCTGGATCTCCGTCACCTTTTCCATCAAATCAGGAGGTGTGTGGTGGTGGTGAACACATTGTCGCTCCTTCTAACAGTACAAGAGCACTGTTTGATGCACATTCTTAAAATGATGCAGATTAAAAACCAAAACAAAGCACTTTTTCATGCAAATCGTGGACTTCACTACCATAGACAGTTGTGGAAGCCAGAAAAGTGAGCATGCCCCAGAGGCGGTGAGCCAAAATAACGGAAGGTAAGATGAACAAAAAGGTCTAGGAAACATAAAAATAGAGAAAAACCTCTAGCTCAGTAAGCTGATAAGCTGCAGCTTGCGAGGAGGGTTTGCTGGAGCCAGCGTAACGCCTGTTTTTATGCTCCTTCCGTTAAGCGTCCACTACCAGCCAATGTCAGAGATAGTGCGCAAAGCTAGCTGAGCCTTCGGTCTGCCTTCGTACAGCTGCTCTTGCATTTCACAGATTAACTTTGGATCCGGACATAATTGGTACAGAAGGAAAACATTGAAAGAAGTCTGGGAGAGAATGTCCAGCATGCGTTCCTAATGGAGCCAGTGCTTTCAAAACAGTTCATCTAAATATAGTTTCCAAAAAAACACTGAAGTCGATAGGATTTAGGCATGGATGTAACTTCTAAAGCATGCTACTGGGGTAGGAAAAAGGAGTATTTGGAGCAAAGGGAATTTTTCCCACAACCACCTTCTTGATGGGGCACAATCGGAGACAGGACCCTTGCGTGTGAAGTGTCTGAGGAAGAGACTACACAAATAAAACAAACAATAATCACAATAATCAAGTCACTGGAATCAATTACTTCTCATCAGCAAAGTCATCTATGCCTTCTAAAGAAATTAAGAAATAATTGAACTAACAGCCAATTGAACTGCCATCCTAAGCTGCCTTAGCACCTGTTCTTGAATTTTGCATTTAAAAAGGGAGGACATATGGCTGAATAAGGATATAGCCATGGAGAATCAATATGATTTCTGTAAGGGGAGGTTTTGCCTCACCAAACTATGGTGGTTCTGTGAAGGAGTCAGCAAGCATATGGATAAGGGAGACAGTTGCTCTAATCTTCTTGGATTTCCCAAAATGTTTCCAGTATTCTCCATTACCAAGCACTCTGAGATGCCATGGGATAAGAGGGAAGGTCCTTGCACAGATTAGAATTAATAAAAAGCAAGAAAGAACACTAAGCAGAAGGTACAAAGCTAATGTTAGCTGAGGTTGGTGATCCAGAATTAACTAGGATATCTCAGTACATGCTCACTTCTGCTTTTGCAGGAGCAGAGCGGCAGCAGCCGCCGCCTCTCTGTGCCCACCACCACAGTGGTGGAGCCTCTTCCCTTGCAGCAGCCGCAGAGCCTCCCGCTGATTTCACTGAAGTCCTGGCTCACCTTCCTTCTCAAGGAATGAGATCTCCACTTTGGCTTTCAGCTCACTTGCTTTTTCTGTAGCAGTTTGAGGTGTGGTTGCTAGCAATACCTCAGTGGCTGCCCTGTCGCACAGCAGAGGTTCCCTGAATCTCCATGAGCCTTATTTGAACAATCTTACTGTGCAGGCAGTAGGTTTTAAAAGAAAGATCTTCAGACAGTAAAAGTGCTTTTGAAGCAGGATAGAAATCAAGTTCACACTCTTCTATACTTTTTTTTTGCCAGCTAATCAGTATCATGGATGAGGCTACTTTCCAGCACAGTTCACAAGCAGACAATTCACACGCACCACTTTTTTAATTCAAAAACTTGCATTTGCCAGGCATTTCCCAGAACATCCATTTCATGGAGAAATACTGCTGACTGCATCAATGTCTGCAATCAGCACCAAATGTGCATGCATGCTGAAAGACATTACGGGTTGCCACCAAGCCTGTCTGATCCAGGGGTAGCTGAAGGCAATGCTGAGGCTGATGGATGCACCTGCCTGGTCTAATGGCTCCATGTAGAAAATCTGGGATGCTGGTTTAGGTGGAGGTGGGTGCTTAACCCTGCCCAGAGGTTGGAAAGCTAGAGGTGCTGCTGTGAGCACAACACAGAAAGAAAAAGTAGTATGTCTTGGGGTACAGGGCTGTCTGGAAAAGCAGAACTGAGCTCTCCAAAACTAGTGCAAGGAAGAGCATGCTGCATTTATTTACAGAAAAATGTACCTAACTACACTGAACACACAGTACTGACTCCAGTATTGTCCTCCTCCTTGTGAAAACAAACCTGGAATAAGATACACCTGTATAGAAGTACATTCAGTGCTCACTGAGATCAATGGAAAGATTCCTGTTGATGTCAACAGCTATTGGCACAGCCCTCAAATAAATCTATAAAATACATTTAAATCTAATCGCAAAATTAACCATGCGGGTAGTTGAAGGTGCTTGAAGTCCCTGCCATAATTCCCAACATAGCCAGCACATGAGCAGCAGCATTCCCAAGTGTCCTGATCTTGCTGCAGTACTGCACTCCCAGCTGCCCTCCGGGAGCCCATCGGATTATGGGTTTCTTTGAGGGATGAGCATCACCTTGCTGAAGAGGCTGGGAGCCTTGCTGGGGCGGGTTGCAGGTAGAGGATACAGCCCCAAGTCCTGCTGCAGTGCCCGCCAGGAAGCACAATAACAGGTGCCAAATCTAAGAGTGGTCTTAGGGAATATATGCAAACACCTGCCTAAAAGCAACTGAATTGAGACCGCCAACTCATTTTGTACAGACTACAAAATATTTACTATGATTTCCATTCCTCAGCAAGTGAGGCTCAGATGTCATATTGATTGGGTGCAATGTAAGAAGCTTGACAGACAGAAACGATGCAGAGCAATCTGGAAAGCATGGGAAGCTGCGCTCCACAGAACAACACGTATTTTTCAATACAACCAAATGCAAGTTGCTGCATGTAGGAATAAGAGCACGTGTTGCATTTTGAGGACAAGGGGCTGCATTCATCGGGAACTGAAACCAAAGAGTCCCTGCCAAATAGCTAGCTGCATGGGAACCTGCAGGAAGAGAGGGAGAGCTCATTTCAGTACTTGGATACATACACGGCAGAAAATCAGCAAAGCACTTTGGCAAGACCATGGCTGGAACAGTGCAGAAAGCACATCTGGAAAGCAGCTAGTCAGGAAAGAGGCACAGATCTCAGCTGAAGCCTGGAAAACCTGCCCTGAATTCCAAGGCTGAAACAACTCATCTCCTCTTGGGCTGGAGAGACGGTCTGACCAGTCCATAACAACCTATATTGGAAGAGCAGGAGAAAAGATTTCTAGCAAAAGGAGTTTCCTGAATTTAGAGGAAACAGAGTCAGTAACCCACTGGCGAAGCGCAGTAGGACTCAGTCTCTGGACTAGCAGTGAAACGTTTATGTGCTAACAAGAGTAATCGAAACAACCCTGTCATGCAGCAGAGTCCTCCTCAGCCACCACCAGACAAGACTGTAAGTCCAAAAGAGATATTTCACTAAAAAGCTGGGTCCAAAGGGAACCCCTAGGAAACCTATTGTTTAAAAACCTGCATCCTTTTTGAGCATCACATCAACACCTGCTTTCTGGAGCAAGATCAGGTTTTCTACCCTTAGATTTTCACATGCTCGACAATATAAGGTTCCCAGAGTGGCTGTATTATTTTATTTCCATGTGTTACTAGACAATATAATTTCTTCATTTGTCTGTAGTTACCAGATAGTTGAATTTATTTCAGTTAGGGGAATATTTCCTTCAAGAATTAAAGATAGCCAAATGCCCAAAAAAATCATTTTAATTCTGTGAGAAGCTGTTCTATGATAATATCTGCTGTACGTTTTGGTGATCTACTGCTATGCCTTAGGTTCTGTGTTTAAAAAGCTGACTTCTGTTATGGAGCATTATGTAGATTTGTTTACACTCAACTGAGTTATTGCTAACAAGAAGTATTTGTTAAGCATCGTAGGACTATATTTCTTTGTGATGGAAAGGTGGTACCATTACATTACAACAAGAACTAACTCAACGTTTTCCTCTGGTGGACTGATTAATGTTATCAGGGAACCCTGTGATCCCTGCCTGAAGCACAAGATGCTGCTACGCAAAACACAGGATCCAAGAAATGACAAAAAAGAAGACTATCCACCCTTTAGAGAACTGCCCCTTTCCATCTTCAACAAGATAGCAAATCAAATTTAATTCAAATCAAAGTTACCCCAAATAGTAGCTGCAGTACGCTTATGGCCATTCAGGAAATTATGCTGGAGAGGAGAAGGGCTTGAGAAACTGGGGACAGGGAAGCATTTTGTTTGGGATTGAGACAAAAAGCAAGGAGCTGCAAGACTCAGATGAAATGCACAGTTTGGTGACAAATGACTGAAAACTGGTCCTGACACCATGCTCTGAACAGTCCCCCTGGAGCAGAGACCTGCTCTGGCTGATACCAACGTACAGATTGGCAGGGCCTGTCTGGGACCATGCCTCTAGCCCAGTTCCACCGCAAGCTCTTTGTCCTGCAGCAAGCGGTGAGTGTGCTGATGCCACCTGTGTGACCCCCCCAATTCTGGTTCTGTCTCTGGAAAATAATCCACCAGAAGTGCAGCAATTGCAGTTGTTACAGGAGCCAGGTCTTGTCTTGTGAGGCAGAGAAACCTCTTTAGAAGCTGCAAGGTGCAGAGCAGCATCTTCGCTTCCCTCCCTGTTAATTTATTCCCAGCTTTTTTTAAGATGGATTCTCTTGTGATCAGTTATTCCTTGACAGTACTGCGCTTTCAGTAGGAAGCCAGTCTCCTTCACTCACTGGTCCCAACCAGCACGACTGAAAAACAGTCTTTCCCTTGCAAGTTAATTATAGGAGAAAGCTGTTTTCTGCTTAACTCCTTCCTCAGGCAACCTACACAAGAAGCTGGGCCACAGGAGTCCCCCGTGCAGTCAGTCTCACTTTGGAAGTTGATAAGAATAAGAGAGAGATAAGTCAGGGGATGCACAGGGGAACGTTGTCCTCACCGCTCAGCTGAGCTGTTAAGCCCGTAGCCACCAGCCCTTACTATTTCTTTCCAGAGCCTCTGGCCAGAAACGCTTGTGATCTTAAAAGATCAGCGCCTATACCAGTTAACTCTTACACGGTCCTTGCTTCTTACTAATTGTACATGCCACCACTTACACAAACACTCCTGACTCAGTCCCTTGAGGTCCTTTTGCACCCTGAATTTTCAGGCACTGGCAGTTTTAATATTCGTTCTCTCTAGATTGCCAAAGCAGCAGTAAATCCTAATCCACGGATTCTTAAAGCTACTAGCATTTGATTCTTCTATTACCAGATACCTGTGAGAGCTGCCTGTATTCGTATTTTACTGACAGCAGAACACTTCCTACCCTGTTATTATCTGAAACCACTTGGAAAAGTAGCATATCCAGAAGGCTGCCATGAAGACATCCTGAAGATGGAAGCTGTCATCAATGATGCTGACATTTCAGGATGTAACCTAGGACACCATTCATGATTAGACCATTTATGCTAGTTTGAAACAAGCTCAATTAATCATATTACTGGTAGCCGGAGTACGGTCCAACAGGTAACGATGCTTTTTATAAACAGACAGTACGAACAGTATCTTTATGACCACCCAGATCACATTCGCATAATCCTTTTGTCTTTAATGTGCTCAGAGTTTCTTACTGTCACTTCTCAGCTTGTTATATGAGCCGTAATCATAACTTTCTTGCAGTAACCCCAGTAAAATTGTCATATCCGAGTGCAACTTGCTATGAGCCTGATTTAAATTCTCTTCACCTGACCGGCTGGGTAGTCTTTCCCAGTTCCAACAACGTCCTTTAATAATCCCGCCATTCCACAGTGAGGAAGGCAGGCTGCTTCACAGGTAGCAAGCAATTTTGCACTGGTTCACAGGACAGGAAGGCACGAGTCCTTAGAAAAACAAAGGTAAGCTTAAGCTAAACTATGTGTTGAACAAGTAACGTGAATGGTTTTTTTCCCCACTGTTTATAGTGCTTCCAAAATACTCAAACTTAATTTTTCTCCTTTTGTTGTCTCCTGTGTAGCAAACATTAATCCCTCCCTTCCCCACCTAGCCCCTCGCCGTGAGCAGAGATAAAATAAATGGCTGGCCTACTCTTGCCAAGAGCAATTTCGCCTCCCGCTAGTGCCAAAAACACCGTTGTCTGCATCCTGGCATCAGCCATTTCAGCACAGCCTCAGGAACAGGATTTGCACAGCCAGCAATAGAAAGAACTTGGCTTTTCGTATGTCCGACCAAAATAATGGCTATTTGAAAATATCCTTGGCAAGGAGATGGCAGAGAGCGCCTTAAAATATACATCAAGCTACTTAAAATCTGCAGGGACTCAACATCAGAGGAGGGCGGTTTAACATTACAGACAGCAAAGAGGGTCATTGTTAGAGCTACATGGAAAGAAAAGTACTTCCTTTTCAACGGGGAGTCGGAAATAGAGTTTAGTTTCAAGGGGGTTTTTTTGGTTGGTTTGAGGTTTGGATTTTCTTTTTTTAACCTCCTCTGTGGAAGGGAAGGCAGCCAAGCGCCAGGACTGCGTTGCCAGTCGGCTTGAGGAGGAGAAGCGCCTTGCCCAGCCCAGATTTGGAAACAGATGCTGGGGCAGTCCTGTCTTCTCCCCAGCAGGCAGCCAGAAGAAGAAAAGCAGTGAGAAATTAGGTAGGCATCCAGTGGAAACCTGTTTGTGTTCCCTTACAGCTTCCTTGAAGTCAAACTGAAGCCATGAAACATTTCGATGTCGACACGAGAGGGTTTTTTCCCCCCCATCAGAATTACCAGTTGCATGGAGAGTTTCTCACGGTCGTTACGAGTTGCAAGGAGCAGGTAACACAGCAGAGGTTGTCTCAGCAGGTGCCAGGAGGTAGCCCAGTTACGCACTGATCTTCAAGGTGCTCTTCTCTTCAAGAACAAGCCAGTTCCAGCTCCTGCGAAAACACACTGCGTTAGGAAGAGTGGGTTATGCAGTTTGGGGCAAGAGAAACCGGTAGCAAGAAGGCACTTGCATAAAAGAGCATGCTTTCTGCTCGGGCTCAGCTTGCAAGAAGCTTTTAAGAACTGTGTCTCTCCTGGGGTGGAAATTTCATGGGCCCTGGAGCAACGAGCAGAATATTTCAGGAGTCGGAGGTGGTGCCAGGAAGGCAGCCTGAGATCCCCTGGTTGCAATGCCACCAGCATCTGCAGCTTTGCCTACTCTGCTGCATTTTACAAGCCTGGAACAGTCTTCTGCTATCGCCTTGCTGACAGCAGTCATTCTAGGGAACCTGACAGTGAGGACGAGCGCTTATTAACACAGATCAGTTCAAAGAGTAGCCAGGTCCACAGAGGCTGGCTTCCTGCCTTCTCCACCTTCTCCAGAAAGTTTCTGCTCCTCTTTTCCATGTCTTTGATGCTTGTGGGCTAAGAAAGCAGAACAAAAGAGCCAGCAGAGAGAGCCTCACTCCCCAGCACCAAGGATTTCTACAAAAGGTCCTACTGCAGAAGGGGCTGAGTACAAAATGTATACAGAACTGGCTATGAGCAGTAGAGGTATGGAAAATAAATATTTGCTAGGCCTGCCAAAGGGAATGGAGTGGGAAGGGATGTTATTGCCAGGATTACACCTGAAGCAGCCAACTGTAGTAAGAACAGCTAGAGTGGTAGCCAGGACAGAGCCAGGCTGCAGGGGTACTGGGCTTTACTGGACCAAGAGTTAGGATTGGGGTTAACGAGGTGTAAAGTGGAAACACCCACAGTTAATTTTCAATCTGTAACAACTCCTTTGGAGATGTTGGCTTTGGGGATTCCTGCAAATGGAGAAAGCTGTGGACGTCTAGAGGTCTAACTCTAGAGGAATGCCTCCAAATAGCCAGGGTAGGAGAACAAGTTAAAGAGCAACCACCCATGCACATGCAGAAGAGTCAAGGCACAGAGTGACCGATGTGGAAGGAGAGAGACAACCCAGCTGAAATGAGCATCATGTTTTCAGTACTAAGACGTCTGGAGAAAGGTGCCTGCAGCATACCTCAGGCAGATCTGAAGATGTTCATGGACTGCAGAAGAAAACCAGCACAAGGCACACTGCCAGCATGTTTGATTGAGGCCAATGCTAGAAGCAGAGGAACCCAGAAAATGCTTGAGGTTTGATGCAGGACAGAGAAAAGAAATAAATTACATGAGCAATAAAGAATAACAGAGCATTGCACATGGACCCGCAAGCTTCCCTTACAGCAACCACACGCAAACAAGTTGGAAACCGGTTCAAAGACCGCAAGAAATGAGGAACTACAAGATCTAACAGATAAATGAGCTAAGATAATCGTTTCCTATGCTCCAAACTACCCAGTTCTCCTCTGCAGAGGAGTTGACCAGAGACACTTCAGGCAGATACAGTCTGTATCTACATGAATCAGTGGTGCTGTACCAGAGCAGTGGGTTCATAGAGTGAAACAGTTGCTCTACATCCATGCTATATATGTTTTAGAGTTTAACTTTGGATAGCTCTAGTCTGATCCTGTGACCTGGATGCCTATTAACAGTGGTCACACCTTACACGCCTGATCTGAAAGAAAATGTTTCTTTAAATGCACCGATAGTTAATGTGGTCTTCTGCAGGTGGGTGCCAAGCGAGCTCTGCCCCCATGCCGAGCTCATGCTATATGGGAGCCCACAGCAGTGCAGTTAGCACAGATGTTTCAGCATCTGCTGTGCTCATCGCTAGGATGGTGCCAACATCAGGAGGAGGGGAAGGGTCTGTATTTGGGTCAGAAACCGTTTGCTCAAGTGAGTTTCCAGTTTTCCAGGGAAAGTGGCATTAAACAGAAAAAAGGGCTTCTTAAGGGAAATGGCACATGTGTAGCTTTTGCATAGCACACAGAGCTTTGTCCAACTTTGAGCCTTTTGAAATGCAGCACTGTCCTACAGTATCCCCCCCAATCTGTTTCGTCAGCAGATCGTTCGCTCTGCTGGTACCTTAGCCTGATCACCTGCCCATGCTCTACCTCCTTAGAACTGAATCACTGTGAACATAAGAAGAGGACAAACAAGCTTGTTATTGATGTGTTTTGGCATTGCTCCATTTATTATTGATGTGGTGTGTAAATGACGGCCTGCTGTCCATTTCCTCTGTTGTAAAGTGTTAATATCAATTATTAAAAATAGTCTGAGGCATGAAATATGGGGCATAAAAACACTTGCCCATGAGTGATGGGCACACAGCTATGATACAGCTACATCCAAGCTGCATCCTTAATGTGACAGCTCTGAAGGCTGGTGCTGACTGCTCGTACAAGCGACGGCAGCCCCTGCAATGCCATTTCCTTCCCCTGGCTAAGGCATGGGGGTGGCAGAGGGGTGGCAGTGCTGGAGGGCTCCTCTCTGGAAGCAAGAAGCTGCCAGAAACCATGTTACAGGTAGATCTTTCCAAGATGCAACACTTGACATGGGCAGCAAAAAAAAAAAAAAGGACTGCTTTCAGTCCTTCAAAGGGAAGTGCTGTCCCACTGAAATGTGGATTGCATGGCCTGAACCAGAAGCAAAAGGTCTTACGTCCTCTCACCCCACTGCAGGCCCCTAGTTCTGTAGCACATCAGCTCCCAGCACCACCATGGGGAACAGTTTACGGTCACGCAGGGTGTGCTGTGCATGCAGAAAAATGCAAGAAGGGGGCAGAAAAAGAAAAAAACACAAGTGCCAGTGCTTAATTATTCAGAGTTTCAGCTACTTCACCCCAGGAAAGAAGACTCCCTGGGGCCGGAGCACATACTCCAAGGAGAAGGAGGGCCTGATCCTCTCCATGCTGTAGGAAGCCCTCGGAGCCCAGCCTTTGACTCCAGCTCAGCCACTGCAAGTCATCTATTCAGTCATCTATTCATCTATTCAAACATATTCAGCATGGTGGATCCCAGGTACCCGACAGCCAGTTTGCTGTTTTGTTGTGGGGACTGTTTTCATGCAGGCAGGAGATGCACAAATCCTGCAGTTCAGCCTTTGCCACCTCCTGTCCTCCAGGGCAATGTACTATCACTTCCACCCCCATCAGCTTAGACGTGCCCCCATTTCACATGCAGGACCATATATTTCCATTCCTCAAGGGCCCCTGGGACTGGCACCCCATCAGGGGAAGGAGGAATTCCCTTGTCTGGGATACGCTGTTGGAGAACCACAACACAGACCACTACAGCAAGAAGACAGATTATTGAACTCGATGTCTTAAACTTGCATCACTGGGAGCCATGCGGCAGTGTGCCGGGAGCTGTACACCACAGAGACGGAGGTGCCTGTCCCATCATTTACAAGGCCAGAGTCAGCAAGAAGCACGAGGTGGAGGAGAGCCACAGACCACATGGACCATTCCAACATGCCTTGAAGTGCACTGCCTTGAAAAGAGCCTGATGAAATAGATGACGGACACCAAAGCCAGGCTTGCAGCAGTCCCATAAGCTTCATGGCAGTGCAACCCTAAGCCCATGAGACAAAGAGGACCTGTCATGTAATGGAGATATTTTGGCAAGCATCCTTTGGCTGTATAGAAAACAGTTCTTAAAACTGCACGCCCAGAGCAGAGTTTTCCCTCCCTCTCTCCTCCACCCCCTTCTTTCTGGGGATGGCAGGCGAGGAGCAAACGCTGGGTTTATTCATCCCCTCTCCATTGATTGCGGCGTGCGTCACTGACTGCACGAGTGTGGGAGGTGCAAGTGTGCCTCACAGTCAAATCACCAGCCTTTCAGCTTAATAACACCTCAGGGGGATGCGGGCTCTCTTCCCCTTTTGAAAATAAAAACAGGAGAGGAAATAAATGTTCCAACAATATAAACCAAAAAAGAAGAAAAAAAACCCCAAAACCTCCACAGCAGGAGGTGAAGGAAAAAACAACACCTGGAAAATAAAAACATCTCATTTTCTTTTGCATGAGGCAGAAGAGAGAAGATTCCAAGGATGGACGGCGTGTGGCGAGGACCCTGGACCAGGGATGCTGAGCAGCAGCACAGGACAAAGTGGCTGGGATGCAC
>NW_009202348.1:23867-47400 GCF_000690835.1 Fulmarus glacialis
GCCACTGAATCCCAGAAAGATGGGCAAGACGGCACTTAAAAACAGTAAACAAGCCACTTGGCCAGCACTGACCATTTCCAAGAGCACCTGTGCATTTTAGGAGCTCTTTTGAGAAGGAAGGTTTGAAGGTTCAAGATGGACCCTTGGAGGGAGCCCGAACCCAGAACTGGGCAATTTCACTCCCGACAGCCCCTGTAGGCTTAGCCTCTGCAAACCACACTCCCCAGCCCCGATGGCCACCACCAGTGGGTCCTGCCACCAGTTCCCATAGGGACCTCCAAAGGCAGACTTTCCACCACGTGCCAGCAGACTGCTGCACGCTTGCTCTCTGATATTTTTATCTCATGGAGAGCTGACACAATAGCCCAGGCATGCTGATCAGGCAGACACATATCTAGGCTTTTATTAGACAGAAGGCATTTTGTTTGCTCAGTGGTTCAAAGCAGCCTCAGCAGATCCACAACAGTCCACGGATGTGATGGCTGTACTAGCTGCCAGGGAGGCCCTGCTGTCCAGACCAGGGGGCCTGCAACACCTGAGACCTTCCCGCACAAAAAAATGCAACAGTGAGATGAGCCATTCACCTTGTGATGAAGACCCCAAAAATGCAAGTGCTTAGCACCACAGGAGGAGGAACACAGAGGGTGGATGACAGCAGACATCTCCAATAGGGGAAAGGAACCTGGCTTCCATATACACAAGAAGATTCCTTTATAGCAGGATATCAGGGACCATTTCTAGACAAGGAGGTACAGAGATTTTACATCTGACTGGCATTAAGAGGAGCAGCACAACCTAGACAGACCCATGTCCCCAGCTGGGGAGCCAGGGGATGAATGGGCTCCTGCCTGCTTTTCTGTTATAATGAACTTTCCCATAGCCCAGAGTTTTGTGATATTCAGATATAGGAAACCCCAGTGCTTTGAGACGATACGGCGTTCAACAGGATTGCACGTACCTCATGAAGGCCATAAAATACCTTCATAGAAAGAGTCTGCTGGCTCTGCCAGTGATGACCTGCACAAACTTTGCCAGTAGCCCTCGTTTCCCACCGGTGCCAGCTCCACAGCCTGGGCTTGCACATCGCCACCCCTGCAGTGTGCTGACACCCCAAAACAGAGCTACATCCCGGCCTGGGCAGCAAGCAGAGCTCGAGGCCGGCTCAGGACTCATGGGATGCTGCTGACCTGCACACAGCCATGTGCTGCCGTGCGTCGACTCCTCTGCCACGAGCTGCCCGTGCTGAGGAGCCCACGCTCCGGCAGGCAGATGATGTTTTTCTGAATGCATCCCCATTTATAATGAGACATTACTCATAAGCTGGAGAATAAAATAGAATAATAGCATCTATCAGCGTTAGTCATGTTTTAAATGCATACCTTTCAGAGCAGCATGGGATTTGATAGGATAATCTTCCAATAGACATGTAGGAAGCTTTCATTGAGGGACACAGCCCTGTTGGGAAATTACAGCTCGCTGCTCTTTGTGCTGCTACGCTGAATGTTGCTGTCAGGGGGGCTGAAACTTGGAGAAGGGGGGGTGTCCACAGCCCTTTAGAAATAGATTTGGAGCAAAACAACAGGTTTGGGGAGTTTTGCAGACTCCAGGTACCACAATTCTTTTGGCTCTTGATGCGAGGTCATACCTGACCAGAGTTTCACAAGGGCTTTTTCTTCCCTTTCCCCTACTGTTTGACTCCAACATCCTCAGTGGATGCATTCCCCCTGCCCAAACCAACCCTGTGTTGCTGAAAAAGAACATGCACCAATTCAGAAGAATAAACTCATTTTTTGCACATGTGGAATCAGGCCTCAAACTTCTGTGAGCGAGGAATGCCACAGCCTCCTGCAAGCGCTGTGTTTGGGATGCTTTACCAGAAGGTGCTGGGAATTTTGCAAGGAAGCCGATTAAGCTGGGAGAATGAGGTTTTGTCTCAAAACCCAAAATGATTCACTTGCACATCTGTTTTGATGATCCCCTGACGAAAAGCAGAAACCCGCTTGCTGGGAAAGCCCAGCTCTCCAGCATCCTATCTGAGGTCTGCCCTTCTGGGGAGCCCAGCGAGACAAACCGGCTCAGCACCAGGACCGCTGTATTTTGTTTGAGAAGATTCATTACAGGATTTCAGCTCTGTGAACAACTCGTATCTTTTTCTTTTTTTTTTTTTCCACCCATGTTTGAGGCGCGGTAAAATCTGCCAAGCAGTCTTTTCTGTATGCTTAAGGAGGTGATGGAGAGGAAATTTGGTTCCCAGTCAGATGCTCTTAACCAATTTGAGCAGTGGCGAGACACAAGAGAATAGCAATTTTGCACAGCAGTGCGGTGATGTTCCTTGTAGCCTCCTGCCGATCTGAGAAAGGCGTCTGTGATATATTAACAAAACAGAACAGAGGAGGTGGGAGAAGGGCCCAATGCCTTGTGCCCTGCCCCAGGGAAGACCACCTGTACCCAGGCTCACCCGGGGTAAGGGTGTTTTGTTCTTGGTGGCTGCCAGCCCTCGGTCAACACGGACACCTATGGCCGGTGGAGGTGATCAGCCAGCTCCACACCCTTCAGTTGGAGGATGCAAAGGCTTCCAGCTCTGTTAGAAAACACAGACAGCCTCCAGGAAAGTAAAAACCCACCAGGTGCCCTTGCCCAGGGGCTTCTTGTACAAAAAAACAGGTAGAGAAATGTAAAAAGGGAAAGGAAAGAGGTGCATAAGGATGCTGAAGTTCACTGGGCTTGCACAGTGGCGACTGTCCTCGGTCGTGGGTGAGCCATGAGCAAGCCTGCACATCTGTGCAGCGGGGGGGATGAGGTTTGGGGGCCTCTCAGTGCCCAAGAGAGGGATTAAAGCAACCCTCTCTTCACAGGGAGGACCCACGAGCCCACTGTGTGACTCGGGTGCTTTCTGAACCTCCAATGGTTCCTCACACCACTCCAAAGAGACGAAAAGCTCGATTTTCCTGTGCCAGCGCTGTGCCTGCTACAATGCCAGTGCAAAAATTTGGAATAGCAAAACCATGATGCTCCTTCCCCTTTTCTTTTGCATCTGGAAAGAGAATGAATTAGGAAAAGAAACAGCCAATTGATGTGACCGAGCTTTCAACGGGAGGGACGATGTCCCCTGCACACCTCTCCCCTGTCTCTCCGGGGAACGCAGACCTGACCAGCGCATCAGGGCTGCAGACCATGGTCCCTGCTGCAGAGAGGAGGTGGGAAAGCAATGACTTCCCCTTTAAACTAAATCAGGGTGAAAAAAAAAATGAGTATCCTGCACGTTTTCAAGCATGAGACTCCCATACAAATGGTCCCCGCAATGTTTAAACCATTTGGGCTCCTTCCTTATGCTGTTTCTAAGTTTGAAGAATGCCTGCTGGGTATGATTAATATTCCTCCTCCTACACTTACCCGTTACTCCTGACAGCAAAAATTAAAACAGGAGCTTCTCTTCATTCAACCCCAACCCACAGGAACGTGGTTACATGGGGAACGTTGCTAATAAAAAAGAGGAAGATTTGTAGATCTGCTGCATTCACAGCCGGGAGAGGTGTAGCTCTCATTCAGCATCCCTGATGGATGAAAGATCCCTCACCTCCTCCCAACGGGATGCTTGGCACGAGCGCTGCTCAGTCAGGTATGGGGGGAAAGCTGCAGCAGATGGCACCTTAATTCAGGTCCCTCTCGTGGCAGGGATGCCCGTGGGATCACTGCAGCCTTGCTTGCACCAGGCGGTGTTGCTATGGGCACTGCTGCCTAGGAGCAGCCAACAAGATGGGGAATAGAGAGGAGCTGTCCCAGAGCCTTCAAAATTCAGCTTCTCATTATGCTGCACGTGTTTCTCTCCTCATCTTCCCTCGTTTTGCAAGTTTCAAGTTACTTTTCACAATTGAATAAAGTTTTGTCCTTAATCAAAGTGCTGTCGGCAGACATGTTAACTCGTGTATTTAAACAGATGATTAACGACGGGTGGGGGGAGAGGGTGCAGCAGCTCAATATAAATCATTACTCCAAGCAATCCCACATCAGCCCAGCCCTCTGCTTACGTCCCTGTTTGTGCCATCCCATGGGGTGAGCAGGGGAGACATTGCAGAGCCCTTCAGGGAGAAGCCCCTGGTGATCCATAGCAGGGTGTTTTCCCCACGACGTAGTAGGTCGATCTGTATTACCCTCCTGATACCTGCTGCTGCTGGGAGCAAAACCACCACGATTTACTACAGGACGAGGCGCCACGCTAACAGGTTGTTGAAACATGCAAAGGAGAAGTGTGCCCAAAGCATTGCCATCTTCTCATCATGCTGGGAGGAGGTGCTTCAGCCCTGCTGCATTTCTGCAGCGGCATGGTGATAACCTGTCTCTGAGCAGGGATGGAGGTAGAGGAGCAGTGCTGGACTGCAGCCTCACTGATGCAAGAGTATTTTTTTGTCATCCTGCCCAGGTTTCCAGAGGGACACTTGTTCTCCAGGTGGGCTGGTCTTGACACGGCACTGCCACAAGAGTCTTTTCCAACATAAGGGTGCAGGGACAGTGGAACAAGAGCATGCTGTTTTCCATCTCAGGGGAGACTCAAGGTCTCACCCACATGAAAGACAGCAGTGTGACATTCCCACCTCCAAGCAGGCTTTTCCAGCATAAATCCGAGAAGGTAGGGTAGGTAGCCACCAGAGTCCAATCCACCCCACAGAACAGCAGGGTCCTGAGAACTTCATAGGTTCCACCTCAAACACATGCAAAAATCTTCAAAGACTTTTCAGGGTTGTACAGCATCCTAAACTAGAGCATTAAAGGTACCAAACAGCTCCAAAACTCTCAGCATGGACCTGTGATATCAAAAGTTAAACCCAAGGAAGCCTGAGGGATTAGCCAGAGCAACCCATAACTTGATTTGCTGTGAGGACCCATGTCTTGCAGAAGGATCTTTCTCAGACTCTGTAGGGCTCTCCTCTAAGGTGCAAATAGGGCTGCAAGCTGTGTTAACCCTCCTGTCTTGGGACTACATCCCAATACAGTGAAGTCAATGACAAAGTACCAGGTTCACTGTTGCAATACCTATTGCAAGTGAACAAGCAGTTGGATCCAAGGGCAGCAGCCCAGGCTCATTTTTGTGCCATTTCTGTTTGGCTTTAGGTTGCGTGAGTCCAGGGGAGAGCAAGGCAAACCTCAAACCTTCTTTCCCTTGAAACAGGCAGCTTCTGGCTGAGAAAATGCTTGAAGCCACCTGGGCCCACTGGCTTCCTACTGGCATTTGGAGATACCCTCCATCCCAAACTCAGCTAGGTCATACCCTGACTTTGGCCCACCAAGGACCCTTTCATATCTTTACTTTGGAAGAAGCTCGGGTTGGAAGATAAATACACGTTGCTTCCTCCAAGGAAAGCATCATACCGCGCTGAGGGCTTATTGTGACGTCTGAGTGACGACTGAGTTCCCTCAGTGGTCCTGATCCCAGTTAACCCCGCCATGACCAAGTGGGTTGTACTCATCTCCTGCAAGCAGGGAACCCCAAGCCACAGGCATCAGCTCCCTACAAAAGCAGCACCCTATCAACTTTGCCCTGCTTATTTTTGACCGGGGGTAGTGGTTTGCCTTTCCTTTATCCTCCTTGCAAAAAAGGGGTGGGGAAGTCAATATTCCCCCCGTACTTCACTATCTGGCTTGGCTATGGCAGATCGCTAAATACCACAGGGCAGAGTTTAGCTTTGATTCTGGAAAGCTTCAAGGGGCGTCGCGCAGGAGACACTTACACAATGCTAATGAGCCAGAGATCTCCTTAAGAAACAAACAACAAGAAGCATTTTTAATTGCAACCCTTTCCCTTCAATTAGCTTCCCCCCACCACTATTTAAAAGCAGGAACAAGTCGTCAGGATTCTTAGGCAAACCTAAGAAAACTGCTGTTTTATAGCAGCCTGAGTTTCAGATGCAGGATTCATCTGTGATACCACCGGTGCTGCGTGGCAGTCACCTGCCAACCGCTGCTGTGCTCCTGCATGCGTTTTATTTACCCCCTAAGTAGTGCCATTCCTACAGTCACAGGAGAGCAGTAGTTGGCCCATCTGTGATGCATTAACACTTAAGGGATAGGTGCCAGACCAGAGGAGCTAAGATGATGATACAGTGGGTTTGGGGGCTTTCCCCCCCTCACTCCACACCCCAGGTGAAGCTGGATAAGCATTTTCAAGAGCCTTGAAAGCCTCCGTGGTCCGTACCACAAGGCATAGCTTCCCCTCTCCCTGCAGAGAAAGGGCAGGGCAAGCATGGCAAGACTGCAGCTGGGTTGGGAAGGAGGAGAGACCCCAGCTCCACCACCACGACAATTGGATGCCCTCAAACTTCACAGGTCTGCTGCCACACAAATAAAGTTAATCACTGCCTTACACAAAGCACCGGGGCGGGTGTAGAGGGGGAAGAGACCATGAGGAACAACTACATTCCTCTTTAATGAGGATAAAGAGCAAAATGGAGTCAATTAAGTCTGGTTCTGGTGACATTTGTCTAAGTACATGAAGATTGGTATAAGCTAAAGCAAGACAAGTTGTTTGAACTCCGTGGGCAGGATTTTTTTTTTTTTTTCAAAATTAGTTTTTCATGATGTATTTCAATTTTTTTCCGCTGTTACTGGTAGGTTCAAAGGACATGTGGGACAGATTCAACTCAACAGTTTGTAAACAGCTGACGTGGGAGGGAGAGGGCACTTAAGTTATTGGAATTGTTTTCATTCAAAAAATTTTGTAAATTAATTCCTCCCCCAACTGCCTGCTATAAACACCACATAGCCATGTTCCTCCTCTTCAAATGGATCATGCAGACAGATGTGCCTTCTGTTCTTTCGCAAACATCAAGGCTGCCTCGCTCACTGTGTAAATGTCAAGGTGCTAATTAGTTGTAACGGGAGTCAGGCGAGGACAAGTCACAGCGCAGGGAACACAACAGCAGCCACACAGCAGCGTGGAGGAGTCACTGCTGTTTTCTAAACGGCTCCCCCACAGCCTCTAATGAACAGGATGGGCAGTGCAGCATCGCAGGGACCAACTGGTCCCTGAACCACCAGCAGGAACAGGAGCTGCTGCTGGCGTATCTAGGGCTGATGGCATGGGGGGGCTAAACATGGGGTACCCCTTCCCCATGCAGCCAGGGGAGGGCATCCCCAGGCTCGCACACTGCGGTGCGCGTCTGTAAGCAGGGAAAAAGGGGAGCATGGACAAGAGAGGCGTACATTGATCTGGCATGCAGTCTTGCCACTGAGTTTATAATCTCTACTTTTGCAACAAACACTGGTCCCTTGTTCTCCAGGGTAGCACCAACAAGTCCTTCTCACCCCTTGTCAGCTTCAACTCAGAGAAGTCAGGGGGTTGTTATATCCATCACATTTCCATCCCCACCTTTACCAAAGTGTAGTATTTTGAGCCTCAGGACAGAGATGTCACTTAAGTCCTCTTTGTTTAGACAGTGCCTGTTGACCATTTAATTGCATAGTAATTACAATGTAGCACCAAGGTAATTACATGGTAAATACCATTTCATTGCAAGCGAATACTCCTCTCTTCCTACCTACGATGCAGGCCATGTGGCAACTCCTCCTGGCTCTACCACGTGTGACTGCAGTCATTCATTACAGCCCATAATTATCAAGTCGTTACAGGGTGTTTGCCTGGTGTGCCTCAAATTACCATTTAGGAAACACATGGAAGCAGAAGTGGCACCAGAAAGGCACCCAGTTATAGAGCAACAGCCCTGCATAACAGCACCCATCGCTGGTTTCTTCCCATTGTAGCCGGAGAGGAAGGGTAGGAGTAGGCTGGCAGAGGGAGGAGGTTGGTGGGGGCTAGAAAAGCCCTGCTGAATCCAGCAAGTGCTTCTGGCTGTCAAATGGGAGAGTCAAGGCATTTCATCTCAGCAGCAACCAACTCAATTTCCATCAAAAGCAAGGGAAGTTTATAAGCCTTCCTCCTCCATGTGCTCCCTCCTGCCCTCCGCTCAACACTCATGCCCAACCAAAACAGGGTCATACCTGCTGGTACGGCCACCCCGGGGGTGGATCCTGCACACGTGGAGCAGAAGGGACCCTTTTGGTGTGGTCACCTGCTCCACAGCCCCAGGATCCCTGACAGCCAGCTCAGCTCAGGCACAACCTTCCACTTGCCATATCTTTGATATTAGTGAGCCAAGCCCAGCAGCAAACCCCAGGCAGCTCCATGGTGGCTACCACCCTGCAGTCCCACCAAGGCTTTACCAGGGGTTGCAGCAGGGATGCTCTGATCCTTGTTACTCAGGCTGGTTCTCCACCTGATGAAGAATAATGAACCACAACCAGAACACGGGTCCCTTTTCACCAGGCATCAGAGATCATCTTTCCCACACTGGCAGGAGTAAGAAGTAATTAAATGTTATTTCTCACTATTTATTGCTTCCACTGCCTCTGTGAGCAGCTGTCTCCTGGCTCTCGCTCACATGTGGAGCTTGCTGGAAGCATCCCTAGGTTGCCCTTTCTGCTCTTCAGCAAGCTGACTTTCCCAAGGACTCCCTTCTGCACTTCCCTGCAGGGAACGAAGAAAGCACTGCCTCCTCCGCCGGCTCATAATCCTTTACTCAAACACACAGATTATTTAAACATAAGCAGGGATTTCATACCAGGTTTTGGAATGCAAGCGACTTGAGAGTATTAAATTCCACCATTTTATCTTTAGCATGCTAAGTCCTAATGCCCTGCCACACAGAAATAGAGCAGCAATACCGAGCACTGGAGGAGCGATTGCTCTTCCAGCCCAGAGACGGAGCTCCACACCTTATGCCAAGTGGGAAAATGCAGGAATTGCAAGCCAGCACTGCTCACCTCCTAGAAGCAAAGCAGGGAGCATCCAGAGGACCCTTTCACTGCTGCAGCTGCAGGGTTAATGTTATGAGTTCAGCTTCTGGAGGAAGGCAAGATTGTTGTGATTCCAGATCACAACAAGCAACACAGTACCTCCAGTGCCCAAACCATCAGTGACCACCAAAGGCAGCTGAAGGGCTACCTGGGAGTGGAGACCAGCAGTTACCAGAAGATGGTGAAATGGGAGAAGCAGCAGCAGGGTGGACTTCTGCCCATTCTGCGACTTTATTCTCTCCACCCTCCCATTCCCATATCATGCCCACGCCAGCCTGCCCTGGCCTGGAGGAGATCACATGCACAGCTTCTCCCACTCTCCCCACCAGCTCAGCTCCAGGCTCCCTATGTCCCAGTCATCCAACCACCAACTCCAGATCTCTCTCCTCCTGGTATACTTCATGCCAAGTCCCTGTTTGCACTGCACTGTAGGGTCACCTCTTTGACACCGGAGGAGTACTTCTGGCTGCTGAGGTTGTGCCATGGTGTCCAAGGGCTGAGCTTGCATTTCCCCTCTCCTTGGCCTGCAGCCTTTTCCTAGAAGTCTCAAGAAAGCCAAGTTTCAGCCACATCTGTCAGCAGGCAATAGCACAGTGATCTGGAATCTGGATCCCCAGTAAATGAGCTAATGGGAATGTAAAAAATACAAGGAAGAGCACTGGGATCTCCCCAGTTAGAAGAGCTATGACAGCACATCGACACCAGGGACACTGCTGTGCAGGACCCTGTAGCTCTGTGAAGAGGATGCGGAGGATCACACAGACCTGCTGCAATAGAATCATAGAATCATTAAGGTTGGAAAAGGCCTCTAAGATCATCAAGTCCAACCGTCAACCCAACACCACCATACCCACTAAACCATGTCCCTAAGCGCCTCATCTACACGTCTTTTAAATACTTCCAGGGATGGTGACTCTACCACTTCCCTGGGCAGCCTGTTACAAGGCCTGACCACTCTTTCAGTAAAGAAGTTTTTCCTAATGTCCAGTCTAAACCTCCCCTGATGCAACTTGAGGCCATTTCCTCTCGTCCTATCGCATGGGAGGAAGGTAGAGGAGATATTGCTGCCAGAGGCACACACTTAACCATCAGCAAACCCAAGTCCTCTCAGTGACCCACACCAGCACGACCCTGATGGCTTCCCACGCTTCCCAGTGCTGGCTGACCGAACCAGTGCCACCTGCATCAGGAGGGTGGGACAGGGCCAGTTTAGCAGCACTGCTAGAGCAGAAAGACCCAACAACGTGGGGTGGTTATCAACAGCTGCAGCCTGCCTGTGCAGGCACAGAGGACTCCACTTATCTTTTCAATCTGCTGTCCATTTAGTACCACTGCAAGGGAGGCTCTGGCAACGCCTGCAGCCCTGGATGGAGACCTGGGACACGATCTCCCCAGCAGCCATACAGGGAAGCAGGGTGCTATGGCACAGGAACAAGGGTCTTGGAGTTGAAAGGATCAGGCTGTTCTCCAGCCCAAGGGGAACTAGCATGGCAGGCTGACACATGCCTGCTCTGAGCGCATGCAAGAGGAGCATTTTTCTCAGCCGAGGATCTGCTAGAGCCAGGTTACAGCAGTGCCTTGCCAACACGCACCCCAGAGCACGGCCATGCTCCAAAACCAATGCTCCTCTTGCTGCTCCATCCCTGACAGCACTGCCCCAGCACAGTTAGCCAGAGCAACGGCCAGGACAGCATTTAACCCTAGTGCAAATATCCATGTACCAGGCAAGCACACACTTATGCACTCTCTGAAGCCTTGGGCAGCAAATGCTCCTCAAAACACACTCCCCAGCCCTCCATAGACTCTCTCGCTTTTCCAGCAAGCTACATATCAGTCTGTCTCCACCTATTTCCCCTCCTGTCAGCCTAAAAACCCCAGGAGGACTCTTTACCTCTTGCACCAAACTTGCTCACGTAGATCCAGCAGCCTCTGGGAACATTAACAGCCCCTGCTGACACCACAGCTCTCCTATGGCCTACAGCCCCCTGCTCCTCCAGCCATCACTGCAGAAAACCTCTCCAAACCCTTGCTGCAGCCCTACCCTTCCTTTTAAGCCTATTGTTCTTCAGCAGTTTTTAATTGGGCACTTGATTACAGCCTGGGTAGGTAATGAGGCACCTCATTAACCCCTTCCAGGCAGCTACAGGGTGGCATTTGTTCATCCTTCTGGTTGGGGGTGAGAGGGTATTCCCTGCCCTCTTTTAAATCCGTCTGTGCCAACACCAAGTCTCATCACGGAGGGATGCTCTGGCAGCTGTGGGTGGCTCCCGGGCTCACTGTGCACGATGGGGCAAGCACCAGCACACTGGGAGGGGGTGCAGGACATCGTGGAGTGCTCTACTCCCCAAAACGGGGATGCCACCCAGCGTCCTGTGGGCTGGTGTCTCCATGCACAGAAATTGCTCCATATGCTGCGGTGCTGGGGATGGGTGCCGTGCAGCTCCAGGGCTGCGACGGCGTGGGGGGCCATGCCTGTCTCCCCAAAAGACACTGTGCCCCTGCGTGCCCTTGTCTCCCTGCGCAGGGGAGACGGCGCAGCCCTGCAAGCGTGTGTGTGCGCCTGGGAGCCAAAATAATGAAGCTGTGTGGGAGGGAGGCTGGCTCTGACTCACCCGCTGCTCCAAAATACCCTTTCCTCCAGAGGAATCGGCTTTTTCCTCTGCTCCTTGCTTTAAAGAGGGCTTTGAAGGGGTCCCCCCCCGACCCCAAACCTGCAACATCTTGCTGGTGGTGTCGCAGGCAGTAAGAGTTGCATGCCCCATGGTGTGGCACAATTTTATAGTGGAAGAAAAGAGAAGCATCGGGGCATCCCAGCACACTGCTGGGCTGCCAGGGTGCTGAGCTGGGGGTGCTCTTGCAATGTTTGGGGTTTTCTCCCCAAAATACTACCTCTCTCCAAATGCCTTTAGTGACTTGGCCGAGGTCATGGTGATGCAGCCAGGTGCGTCCTTGGGATTTCTGCTCCTTGCAGAGCCCCTGTGGGTGTAATCCTCTCTGTGAAATAAGAGCAACGAAAGATCAACGTGACATTATGAAAATGTAAGATCTTGCATCCTCGCCAGGGACCTCACCCCAGCCAAAGGAAACACTGGACTCAATATAGTCACGTATGCCCTCAAACGTAGCTGTGCTGGTCGGTTATAATTACATATAGGTCACTACACTGGTCCTGAGGCACAGTAGGCAGAGGTAGCTTCAGTACGTGGCTTCAGCAAGGACTCACAGTGAGTGTGATAAGGAAGTACGTGATCCTCGGGAGGATGCTAGATAGCAACAGCAAAGCTAAAAATTTCTGAAATGATGGGAAATAAGCTCCATGCTTCGGACAGTAACTAGGGGGTGGAGGAGAGTCTCCGTCATGCTGAGAGTTTCCAGTCAGGACAGAGCATCTTGGCACAGGATGATGCGTTGCCTGGGGTGCCTGGCCACCGTTCCCTGGGGCATCGCGGAGAAAGCTCAATGGCCCAAACAGCCTCACCGGCAATTTCTACTGTGCTAAGCTGTCCTCCTCCCTGCACACCACTGCTTGCACGCGCGGGCTGGCCATCCCAAGGAGCGTGCATGGTCCCTGAGCATGGGGGTCTCACAAGGCTGCCTGCTCCATCCTTCCTGCGGGCAGGTGTCCCTCTGCAGCCTGGCATAGCAGATGCAAAGTGAAATGGCCACCCTGCTTACCGTGGTCGTCATTAAGTTCATCCCAGAACTACTCTGCTTGAGCACCGTCCTCTTGGTTCCCTGTGAACCTCCTGCATTTTCTTTATAGAAAGGTCTTCGTGTAATTGGGCGTGAAAACACTTAGTAAAAGGTCCCTTCGTATGTGCTGTCAGTCCTTCTTTTTTACATTTCTTCCCTCCTTTGATGCTACCCAATTAGCCTGTCAGAGATAAGCTGTATTTCTTCTAGAAGAGAGATAGTATTTATTGTAGACTCCATGCTTGGCACCTGTATTTTCTCTGTTATTTTGTGGTTTTCTTTTTTTTTTTCCCCTGGCTTCAGTGCCTCTGTATCATGATTGCTCAGCTTATTTACTGATCTCCGACTCTGAAAGTTGACACTGTGCTCAAAGAAACCACCCTCCAGCACATCTCTCCATCCATTACTGCACGCTAACTTTGCCGGTCTCACTTTTGGCACTACAGTACAATAGCAATCCTATAATATGGTCATTTTCACACAACTTCAAACTGAGCATCTTTATTAGCAGGTGCTAAATTGCTGCTCCAGCTGCTGAATGGTAACAATTAACTCAATTAACATCTAAACAGATGTAATTTTTGAGGAAACGAACAACATTAATAACCACCAAAAGGGGAAAAAGGCTGCAATTACAAATGTGGAAAAAATCATGCACAGCTACAGACAGGCGTGTGCTGTTTCCAATGTCCCCTGGAGAGCTGTTAGAGCACGGCCCTTTCTCTGAGTGTTGGCAGTACGTGCAGCTCATAATATGCATCGTACTTGCTGCTAGGGCTGAGACTGTATCTGCAATGGATGCAGCACAGCCTGTCTCTGCAAAAAGGTTTAAGAGGTATGGGCTTCATTTGTCATTCAGAGGCCCCACGCATGTTGCAAATACAGAGGGATGAGCCCCTTCCAGCAAAAGCAGAACTTTGCCAAAACAGCTCACCAAACCACATTGCAAATGGTGTGCTTGAAGAAATATAGATAGCTTACAAATAACATTTTCTTGCATCTCCCTGCGTCCTGGCTGTCGGTAGGATATGATGAAGAGGTACTGGATGTGCAGATGTGTCGTGTGATGCATTGAACCGGGGCAATCTGTAACTGAACAGCCACATTCTGCAGTTTGTAACCCGAACATCCTCATGGGCTCCAGCCTTTCCCTGCTTGCTCCATCTGACAGCCCTGGAGATAAACTTCTGAGCGGTAAAACCACATGGATACAGAATGACCACCTAAACTCATCAGTACACCAGCTTCATCTTTGTGGAGTCACAGTCTCTCCTACAGTAAAGGCATTCATTACAGAAACCAAACAAAAGCTACAAAGACCAAAAAAACAGGTTTCTGCACTGCTCCAGCTCCAGCTTGGTGACCTTTGTTTACCAGGTGTGACCTCCTGTCCCAGCTCCGTGTAGCACACAGAGACATCTAATGGCAGAACAACAACACTGCGAACAGTGCAACTTAAAAACGTGTTACCGCACGGGCGGAGACATTGGTAAAAAATGTAAATTCCCAGACTGAGCTGTCGCTGTGACCTCGCCTGTGCCCTTCCAGCTCTCAGGTCTTGTGAATGTTTGCGGGATGAGACTTTGCTGCCCCAAATGTTCACGCAAAGGAAGCATCGTTGCTTCCAATCTGTCCTTATTTTTATATCCGCAGTTACTCCCCAAAAACTCAAGTCTTCAAACTGCCATCCCAATATATTTTGGTTACCACAAAGCAGCTTTTATTGGGAAAAGCTTTTCTCATGGCCCATGAGCGCTTGGGAAGCTCAGCAGACAGCGCAGTGACGGGGCCCTGGCAGCTTGCCTACGTTGTCCCCAGAATTGGATGGCATCTCCCCACCAGTGCCATGGGGCTGTGGTTAGTACCTTGTCTCCTGGGCTGGGGACAAGGCAGGAGATGATGCCTTGGGTGCTAGTCTCAGGGGAGATGGGCAAGGATGCTCTCTGGTAGTCCCACTTTGGCCACCAGCCCTAAAAGAGTCCACCCGTGCCCAGCTCCCCTTATTGCAGCTGTTCATGGACCCCTTTTCCCCAGCCAGTCATGCTGTCTACAAGAAAGGGACAGGACCTCTTCCCTTGGGTCCTCTGTGCCCAGGAGCGGGACAGCAAGGCAACGGGGACACCAGCCAGAGCTGGGGGATAAAAGGACCCAAAGTGCCCAAGTGAACCAAGGACCAGGACATCCAGTTGCTGGAGATGCCCAGGGAAGGAAACACAGGCTGCTGAGCAGAAAAGACAGCGAGGGATGCTCCCAGCTGCGGGGTGATGGCAGCCGTGGGCTCCCCCAGGGACTTTGGCTTGGAGGAGGCGAGCACTAAACTCGAGGACTTCCGTGGCACCTCCAAAGGCACTGCTGAAAGGGAATGCGCCCAGACCTGGCAGACTCTGCAGGGCTCGGGAAATAGGCGCTTGAGCCAGCCCCAGCGGGCAGATACCGTAAGTGCAGATCTCTGTTAGGTTTAATGTTCAGATTAAATTTTAAAGAGCATTTAATTGGCAATCACTCTGCTATTTCCATTTATTCGCCCTGCATCTCACTGCATTTGCTTGAAGGTCCCAGATAGGTGGCTTTTCCCCGGGAAGGGGGGAGCACAGTTTGCTCCTGCTGGTGATTTCCAACCACGAGGAGCAAAGAAAGTGGATGGGTCTCCCATTGAACCCAAATCCCTCCTCTCGGTGACTGGAGAAGTTCTGGGTTGATTCGAGAGGGATTTGGCTTGATTTTGTGTTTTTTAGAGACCCGTTGTTTACATACAGCCGTCCTCATTCCAGATGTCGTCATGGAGGAAGTCAAAACCCAAACTGGTGTTTTGCTCAGGATCCTGGTGTTTCCACATTCATTTTCATTGCATCCAGGAGGAAAAGAAAATATTTCAAAGATCCCCTACAAAATGCTGTGTGCCGGGACAAGCAAGAACATTCCCTTTTTGTTTCAGCCAATTTTCAAAATTTTGTAGTTACCATTTGGGTCAGGGGTTTCTAAAGAAAGCAAAACCCAAGTTCCCTTGAAAGAAAAGACTGTGGCATTTCACTCTGCTAGCAATGGCACAGTTTGCCAATAGTTTTCTTAAAACAGGATTTCATCCTATTAATACCTCCCCATGAAAAGGCTCTGCTTTGACTAAACAGCATCTTTCAAGGGGAAGTGACTTCGCTGAAAAAGTTTGGGGCTAATTATACACAAATGAGCTAGATGGGTTTTCGCCCTCTCGGGAGTTTATCTCTGTCTTTATTTCAGTGTAAATACGATCTCTGGAGCGACGCAGTCGGTCACGTAGCCTGCGTCATGGCCGGTTGTTGACAATGCTTACCCACTGCTCGCTGCCGTCCTCTCTTTTAATTTTTAATTCACTGTAATTAAGAGGCCTACTGGAAACAAAGCAAACTTGGGGATAAAAACACTCACTGCACGGGGTTTGGCGAGGCAGCGACTTAACCCACGGGTTGTTCTAGAAAAGGCAGCTAAAAGACATTCAAGAGCTCTCTTGATGCAAATAGGAACATTGGTCTCCATTTAGTCTTTAGGTAGTCTCACATTCAGCTTAAGTGTTATGGACTGGACTGGACTGGCTATTTGCAAAATGCACACATAGGCTGCGCTCCTGCAACAGCATCCCGGTGTTAAGGGATGCTCTTCTGCTTTTCAGACAACAGACAGCAAAAGCATCTCTTGGCACCTGCTCTCCAGGTATTTTTGCTTTTGTCCCCAGTGGCAGTGGGCCAGTGATTTGGGTAACGATACGTGTGCAATTATTTATCGCCGGTCAATATTTGGTGGGGTTTATCCGGCCACAGGTAGATCGTCATTTCCTTCTGGATGAGAAGATGGAAACTTACACCACCTTAACACTCCTCCAGGCTCACTGTTTTGATGGGCGGGTGACAGGACAGCTTATGTTCCCCTGGAAATCAGGTTTGCTGCCAAGGCTTCCCAGGGCAGGCGGCAGCCTTCCCCCGGGCGCGGAGACTGGCAAAGCCCAGCATTGCCCGATTCTCTTCGCTTTGGCATATTTATTAACGAGCTGCAAAACCATTACAAGATAAGAAATGCTGCTTGGCAGGGGCTGAAAAAGAAAAGACAACTGTTCTCCTATCCCCTGGAGACACATTTTAACAAGACAGAAAGGCACTTGGGTTTTGGTTGTTGATGAGGACCAGAAACAGAAGCGGTGCTTCGAGGGGTCTCCCCGGCGGTCCTGCGGGCGGGGAGGTGCGGCAGCATCCCCAGCATGGGCTTTGTCCGGCCACAGTGCATGGGTTCACCACCATGATATCCCAACCTTGGTCAACCCACTGGGGAAAAAAAAAAAAAATCAGGCGGACGGTCTTTTTTGCTGGATAATACAATCCAGACTGCTGGCAGAGTATGGGCACCCCCCCAAAACCTCTGTGCCGTGTCTCAGCAGCTTGTGCTGGTCTTAAACCCAAATGCCACAATGCCGTGTGGCCTGACCCCATGCCCAGATGGCACAGGTGGGTTTTCTACCCATCCAGGCGTGGGCTGTGACTGGCCCTGCCAGCAGAGAGGGCACGGTGGGATGCGAACACCAAAGGAGGCTCCATTTTAGCCTCCCATGCTTGCAGAGTGACTGAGCCAACCGTGCCCCATCTCCTCCCTCCTGCAGGCACTGGGGTGCTCGTGAGCCAGCCCCCCATGAGCAGGGGACCATGGCCTTCTGCAACCCCTTGCTCCCGTCCTCCAAGCTGCTTTGAATCCGATGGGGTCACCCTGCTGCCTGCAGGTCTTGCTGCTCACCCGCCCAGAAAAGCCAGGTTCCCCCAGCAAGCCTGTTCATGGAGGAACTGATGAGTCCTGAAGAGCCGCTGTGGTCCAGACCTGTCCCCTCTTGAGCCTCAGCTGGGGATGCCCAAGGATGCGGGAGCAGGAGTCGATGACTCCGGCTCCTCCAGCGCGATGCTCCGGGTGCCTCGGTGTCCCACAGCATGGCTCTGTGCCTCCTCGTGCGCCTTGTGTCCCGGAAGGGCTTGTGGGGATGGCGGGGAGCCAGGATGCACAAAGTCATCTGCAACAATTATGCTCATGCTTTTGGGGCCGTTGGTCCTATGAAAGAGCCTTTCAAGCAGGGCAGGGTCTGGGCAATCTCCTCTGCATTTGTAGGCTTGAAGTGCGTGCCGGTTCTCTAATGAGGTTTATTCATGTCAGTGTTTCTCGGTATTATGTGCAGTATCTGGATAAAATAACCCCGTCCCTCAGTGGGGAGTCTCCAGCACAGTGGTCTACACAAATACAATAACAAAACTCAGTTGCTTTTTCAAGCAATAATGGAAGTAATTCAGGATATGAGCCAATTCCCATCTCTTTTAGCATCCACTTGGTCTCTACTCCAAAGCTTTTTGGAAACCCTTAACTGGTAGCTTTGAAGCATTTGGAAAAAAATTGGTTTCCCCTCTTCATTGATGTACTGTCTCTTTTTTCTGCCAAAACCCACACTTTTTTTGCCAAAATAAAAACCCACTAGTGTATGAAAGCAGAGCTCATCCTCCAGGGAGGGGAGAGCTAGCAAGTAAGAGCTGACAGAAATAGAAAAGCTTCCAGGAAATAATATCTTCAGTGCTGTTTTATCTGCCTCATCATACTGCAATCAGAAGAGATTTTACAGGGTCCATATGAGCCCAATTAAAGCTTCCTAATTTTCACAGACCTCTCCAGAAAATATGTCGCAAACGAAGGTCACGAAGACCTCGTGGAGACCGTCTTGCTCTTCACTCTTTCTACAACCCTCCTCCTGTGACAAGTCTGGCTGTGATTTACCATGCCACATCGCGTGGCTTATGCCAAGTCCCACTTCGTCCTCGCAAGCACAGAGGTGGCCATTGCACAACCATATCAATCATTTGTAGTTCGTTAGGGCGGGACGGCGGACCTTGCTGGCAAGGTTTGCAGGAAAGAGATGGTAGAATTGACCCCATTTGGCTGCAATTTGTGGCTAAGAAAGCAAGCACACTAGGGACATCCAGCTCTCCAAAGCCCACCAAGGCTCACTCAACATGCAGCACTATAGGAGATGTTTTCACCGAGGGGGCAGAAGGGACCCCAAAGACATCCCCATCCATGGAAGCAGGGGCAGGGCCACCTCCCCGGTGACTCGAGGACTCCATGCAAATGCAGTCCCGGTTTCCCACGGGTTTTGCTGAAACGCCTCCCATCCCACCACGTTTGAGATCTCCGGATGAGAGAAACAGGCAGGGTGCCTCTTCCCAGACAGATGTTTGGGAGGTGTTTGTGATCAGCTCCTTCCCAGTGGTATTTTCCAAATGCAGAGCCATTGTAAACCCAGGGAGGGTTTTGCCTCTGAGTGCACATTGCAAGAAAGGCTGGTAAAAAAAACCCTAAAACAACCCTAATCCACCTCACTTTTAGCCAGAAGCTTGCTGAGGTTACAGAGGTGACTTTATGAGAGCGGGAGCAGAGCTGAGGGGGCACTGCTGCTGGCATGGGTCAATGCAGCCCGGGGACATCCCTGCCAGACCACCAAGTGAGCCACGTTGCCGAGTCCCCCGACGCCAGACCAGCATCTCCCAAGCTCAGGAAATCTCAAGGTCCCAGCCTTGGTTTTCAATTAATCTTTCCCACAGGGAAACCCACAGCTTTCAAACTTCTCCCTGAGCAGGGACCGAGTAAAACCTGACAGGTCTGACTTACATATGATGCTGGCGTGATTTTGCAAGGCACCGAGCGCGCACCCCATGCCTGGTGCTCGGGAGGGCTGTGATCAGCCGGGGGGGGGATGCACCCCCCTGCCCCTGCAGGCACGTCGGGCTTGCGTGCTGGAAGATGCTCTTTGGGGAGATCGGCAGCAGGTCGGGCTGCGAGAGTCCCGCTAGGACATGTGTGTTCCTTTATGGGTCCAAAGGGAACATTTCTCATTATCTCTTCTCGCAATTTAATTAATCTGCATTCAGTAATGAACCTTGAAATTTCAATTAAGAACATCATTACTAATCAGGACAGGATTCAAAACAGTCAAGGGGCTCTTGGTAGCTTTACAGTGGCAGGAAGTTTGGGTTCAGGCTAGGATCTGTGTGCACTGATCTCTTTATTTTGGACACAGATCCGCAGCGTTTTACACTTCTCCATGTCTCTCCCCCCATCCTGGCAAACCCAGGCACGGGAGATACAGCTTGAATTTCCTTCAGGCTTCTGCTTCCGACAGAAAAACACAAGCCTCCAAAATAAACCCCAAAAGGGGAAGTCACCAAAAAAATCATCAAAAAAATATCAGCGCCGCCGCGTGCTGGTGTTACTCCCGGGACAGCCCCTGCCAGAAACGGTGTGCTCGCCCGCGCATCGTCCGGTGATTAAAATCTTGCGAAGGGAGATCTGCGTATCCTCAGCCCGTTAAACAGGCTGCCGCAGCATCGCTGAGCTGTGCTGTCTGGCAGTAAATCAGAAAAGCAGCAGAATGCAAATTCTGCCCCAGTAATGTCAGTATAACCTGACCCAAACAAGGCATCCCTCCCCATGCCCAGAAAAGAGCTGCCTCCGGTGGGGCTGGATGCTGCTGATCACGCCCTGCTGCTCCGAACACCATGAGGCCATAGAAATTAACTCTATTTCCAACACCAGTGCTTAAAAGTCACTCCCATGACTGTAAATCCCGAGCCACGGAGCTAACAAACCCCCTGCCCTGGCTACAGGCCACTGAGTAAAAATTGGTTTGGGGTCAGAATCCCGAGGAAGACTTATCTGAAAAAATAGCAAAGGTAAGCAGGGTAGGAAGGGGCAAAAGAGAAACCAGTCCTGTCTGCATACCCAAAGTTGCTCATGTCCTTTAAAAAATAAAAGAAAGAATAATAAGTATATTCATTGGAAGAGAATAAAATTGAGATTTTTATTTTTTCCAAGGAAAGCTATCCTTCCAGAAAGGTTCTAGGTGGATCAGGAAAGCTCAGTGGGCAGGGGGCACAGAAAAAAATGCCAAATGGCCTGGCAGTGCAACCTTCAAAGGGAAAAACAGACAGAGGAAGGCAAAGTCATGTTTTTTTATCTGATCCCACAACATTTGGACTGTAGTTTTCAATCCTGGGCATCCAGAAATGTTATTTTTTCATTACCAAACAATGCAACATGCCTTTGTTATTTAAATAAACTACAAGTGGTGTTTTTCAGAGTGGCCAGCGCAGACATTTCCGCATTGCCGTGGAGCTACACTGGGAGGGTCTCTGGAGCATTGCATGTGCATTATTTCCCAGATACACAATTGCATGCTGATTGTAGCCTTTTGTAAAATGCCCAGCAGATTGAATTATCCAACCCAGGAGGTATCTGTGTAATGACGCTTATTTTGTTTCCAGTGCTACACCAGACAGAAGCCCTTTTTGACCACTAAACTCCCATACGGGCCCATGGGATTAGCTAGGAATGGAGCTGAGAGCTCCCTCAGGCACACTGGAGATGCTCTGGCTGCCCAGAGGATGCTTCAGGTCCCCAATCTGGTCTGTGGAGCAGAGCTGCCCCAATGAAGGACAAACAGCAGCTCCAGGATACATTTGCATCTTCATCAAATCACAAAACCCCTCCTTCCTGGGTCCCAATGACAAAAATACTGGAGTGAGGAGCATTGCTGGTCCATGCATCCTCTGGGAAACTCTCAGGCCCATCTCTCAGAGCCAGAGATCACCCAGGATTTAGGCGGAGCGTCAGCTGTAGGCAGGTTTTATTTGGCGTTTGGCATCGCGCGGAGGCGGCGAACGTTGTCTGCAGCATCGCAGCTCTGCCTCGTTAGTAGGCAGATGGGCTGATCACGGAAACATCGAAGCAGGCAAAGCCAGGCAGAGCCCCGCTGGGTTGCCAGTGATATCTGCAGCCAGCCTTTGAGCCAGGACAAGTTTAGGAAGGGCAATGACCACAGCGCTGCTGTGACTGTCCTCATCGAGTGGCGAGGCACGGCACGGACGGAGCAGGGGTCCCTGGGCGGGCACTGGAGACTAAGGCAGGCAATGCCCAGGCAGACACGCTGCCGATGCCAGCGCTGCCGCCAGCCTGCCAGGTCTGGAAAAGGATAGGGAATGACATGGACTGCAATTTGCACGCTGCTGCTGCCACGTGGCAGGAGACACACTCCCACGTGGGCACCCGAGCATCTCTTCTCCCTTTCCAGTTTCTGCGTCCTGAATTTCTGCACTGAACTGGCTGCTCAAGAGCAACAGACACAAATTATTCCCCGAGGTGCCTTCGCAAATAGTTTTGAACTGTGGACATGGTGAGAAGATTGAAGTTTGAGTACAACTCCGTAAAGTGCAGGTAAAAGCCCCATCATCCCAGCTGCCTCTCCAAGGAGAATGCAACTGAAAAAGGGTAAATGGCAACTCCAGAAAAAAACCCGTCTCATTTCATGTGCTGTTTCCTAAGCCTGGCTAGTCTACAGCTTGGATAATTAGATTTCAGCCGTAGAGGCAAAATTCGCAGAATAAATTATTAATCACACAGTGTTTGCCCAGTATCAAGTGAGAAAGAAGTGAGCATTCAAAAAGCTAGCAGCTTGACAATGTTTCCGCTGCATTACAAAAAGACGAGGTGCAAGCACCAGTACCTACAGCTCAAGGATATTCTCCCCATCGTCCGCCCTGCAGCCTCACTCCCTGGGTCGAAATTGGGATGGCGAGATGCCTCCTTCACATACAGGGTATTGCACGGCTGAGATGACCAGCACGGCCGTGCCGCGGCTATCCAGAGAGCCGGGCTTTCTTGCCACCTCACCGGCAGCAGGCGCTTCCCGAGCATCTCCCCAAAAATCCCCCACCCACACACACTGGGCATGACCCTGGAGGGGCTCAGTCCATGCAAGGGGGGGTCTGAGTCCCGGTTTGTGGCTCTTGGCCCCTGTGGCCGGTGTGTGCCTTTAGTTACCGTCCCATTTGCCCACAAAATGACCATCCTTCCTCTGAGCCTGGACGGGCTCACGGCTCAGAGATGTTCCCTGGCAAGGAGCACAGGGGTAATTTTGTGTGGGGCCCACACCCAGGATTATGGCTTTGAAAAAGGAGGAAACATGGGAGCTTGGATCAAAGGAACACAATAATTACCTGAGCAGAAAAAAAGAGCCTTTTCTTTCCTGGTAGAAAGCATCTGATAAAAGCCTGAGACCAGTGGTATTTATATTAGCAGATTTTACATCCTCTTTGTGTGTACTTGGGCTGCAAGATATAAATCAAAGCAGGGGTTCATTCCAAGAACAGTTTATTTTTATCTAAGAAGTATGTGCTGGTGAACCAGATATTGGTATGTTGATTCTGTTGGTTCGGTGTGATTTATAATAGTTTCTATTGTATTATACTACGTTTCATTCTGGAGTACTTAATTTATCCAAGTCGCGGGTTTAGGTTTTTTGTTTTGTTTTGTTTAATGTACATTTTCTTATGGGTGGTTTTAGGTTTTAGTGGTTGGCTGCAGCATTGTAGCACTTTAATGCAAAGGAAGAAAGTAAAACCATGAAAACAAATTCTAAATGGATTTGCAATCAAACGTATCCCTCTCTAAATTGATCTGTGCGAGGTGGAGAGTAAAGCAGCACAAAGTGCTTCTCAATATATCATTGCCCTTTAACCATGGTGAATCCTCACCAGAGTTTGGGGACCAGCCTCCATCCCTAGAATCGATGTAATGGGAGGCTGAGGTCCAGGGCAGTACCTGCTGCAGGGGGGGTAAAGCAGGCACCGGCAGGCTTTGGAACCCTTGGTTGGCTGATATCATGCACAGGATGCCATTAGAATTTTCGGCCTGAAATATTTGCTCACCAGAACGAAAATGACATGGGGTGAAGGGATGTCGCAGAAAAGAGATGGTGGGAAGCACCATCCTCCTCCAGTGAATCCTGCCTTGCTGGTGCCCCGAGCTGGTTAGCGGGCTTTCCTACAAAGCGGCTAGCACTTTGGCCCACATAGCCCTTGAATTTAGCTGCACAGCATGGCGTGACATCCAGGATCCCTTTGGTGTGCGTTGTACCTGCTGCCCGTCTCCCATCACCAGCACT
>NW_009202348.1:47431-71213 GCF_000690835.1 Fulmarus glacialis
CGGGGTGGACCGTCCGGCCTGCCTAGCCCTGGGGAAACGCCATCCTCGCCAGCTCCCCGGTTACTGCACCGGAGCCAGCAGCCAACCTAGGTGTATGCCAGAGGAGGGAAGTCATGGAGACGATCTCTATTCCTCCATCCCCCTGTCACTTTTTGTTAGCAAACATTATAAACACCATCATCGGGAAAGGGTCAGCGCTGAAAGCCGCGCAGAAAAAGGCTGCATTCACAGCCCCGCGCCCAGATTTGCTCAGTGTCCCCTTGGCTCTCCCAAGGGAGCGGCACAATCCCTGCAGATTATAACTGGAGTCTTTGGAAACCTTTGCAGGGGTTGGGATTTTGGCAGATCTGCAAGGATGCCCAGTGTCACGGCTTTGCTTAGGCTCTGCTGACGGGGAGGGTTTGTGCTTTGGCCGTGGCAAGGAGAGTGTGCCCTGCGCTGGGCTGTTCATCAGTGCGATGCCTGCGGCTGGTAATTAAAGCACGGAGAGAGGAAAAAAAAAAAAAAAAAGGAAGGAAAAATCACCTTCTTCAAGATTTATGAGAATATAAACTCTGGAGCTGAGATGTTCCTATCACCACCTACGAGGCCCAAGGGACAGCTTTGACTTAATGCAGAGTCGGATGTTTCTCTCAGTTATGAATTCAGAAGGTGATCTGGAGAATTTGAAACGGAGACGTACGAGTGCTTAAAGAGGATCACGCAGGAGCCTCATCACTGCCAACTTCGTTCTCAGTGTCTTATTTATACAGCAGTACCCAAAGCCTGTCCGGGCTCGGTGGGAGGTGGCAGTGAGGGTCCCCCACCCTGGGCCAGCAAGAGGTTTTGGGAAGGGGCAAGTGGGCAGCAAGGTCTGAAGCCCACCTTCCCAAAGGCGCATGGACACCTATCGCAGCAGCAGCTGGGCTGAAGAGATGCTTGCCCCACCAGAGAGGGGGTTGCTGCCTTGGCGGGGACTGAGATGGGTTTTAGACTCTGCCCTGGGGGGGTTTGCAGCACCGAGCCCCCACTTTGTCCACCTCTCAGGAAGGCCATGGGGTTGTTACATCCTTCCTGCTCCCCCTTTAGTTCCAGCGGCCCCTGGTGAAGGAATCCGTCGGGGAAGCCAGAAGGATCATGGCCCTGCTCTAACAAGCAACTCATTACCCAAGGAGTTGGTTAGGAAAGGAGAGGAAGGAAAAGCAAAGCTTAGGGCTCTCCTGGCCCGAGCACCCCAGGGCTGCAGCCAGGAGGACTCCACACCAAGGAGAAGGAGGCACCCTGGACCCTAATACATCTTCATAAAAAAGAAAGGTAAAATAAATGTGTGTCCAGGCAAAAAAAAAAAACAAACAACAAAACCAAAACAAAACAGCACCCAGGAGAGTCCTTGGAAGGAAGTTTTTAAAACACAAAACCGAAAACATCCAACCTAAAGACTTCATATCCACTTTGGAGCAGGATGGGGTGATCTGGAGCAGAAGTTTCTGTAAGCTGCTGCAGACTTCCCATAAAAGGCAGGGAAAGCAAGGAGAGCCTTACCATTTCGGGTTTCTAACCCTCCACGGGAAACCCGTCCGCCCCTCAGAGTGATCCCCAACTTCACTGATGAAACAGCCACATACATTCCAGTTAAGATAATCTTCTGCCTTAATAATTCATGGCCTGCTTTCAGGAGAGCTTGAAGCTCAGAGGAAATCTGAAAGCTGCTATATACATTTCGATCAGCAGCACTGATCAGTGCCTACTTTATAAAAAATAAAAATCAGTGAAAGCTTTTTTATTAAGGTACAGGGTCAAGTAATAGCTCCTTCCAAGCTACAGAAGTCATATCTGGCTTATTTACACTTTTTTCTCCCCTTAAGTCACATAATAAAAGCATTATCCTGAAAAGAAGAGAAAGATCTTAAGATAAAAGTAGTGCTACCTGACAAATACACTTTTAACAGCCTGGCAAACCAGAGTGTCTCATAGAAAGGTTGTTCTCAAGGAGTTGTCCTTCAAGGGAAACATCTCCATAGATGGTTTGCATGCCTGCTTCCATATTGCCCATCATTATTACCATCATTATATTCTTTAATTGTCCTAATTGCATTAGTGCCGGTGAATATTATTCCTGTGGGGCCTTGGATCTGCTGAGACTTTGCAGACTAACCTGGCAGGTCAGGTGGGAAGCAAGGAGGTAAGGGAAGGTGTGGGAGGACAGGATGATATGGCCAGCACCAGCCAAGGATGACCCAGTCTGCCGTGTCCCCTGGGCTATGGGTCAGGCAGTCTGCAGGTCACAGAAACGCTGCTCCCCCAGGTCCACCTGAACGCTCCGGGTCTGACCCCTCCACCAGCGGACACAGATCTGTGCTCCTCAGTGGGCAACCAAACGTCGCTGACCTGGCATCATCCTCTAACCCTCTCTCCCTGCCATGTCCAGGGATCTCCTGAGGCTCAGCCCTGGTCCTCCCTCAGTCCCTGGACTTGGGAGAAGCTGGGCTTCACTGAATGGCTTCACTGAAAGGTGTTGATGGTCTCAGGCATTTCAGCGTGCATCGTAGGGTGAGGGTAAGGGCTGGCTGGCATTGGCCACTCCAGAGCAAACCCACCTTTGCCTACACCTATCTTTCCTCTCAAGCCTGTTCAGCAGACTCTCTTCTCCCAGCCCCCAGTGTGCCCCTGCACAGCGTCCTCAGGCTCTGCTGGGGCCCCTGCACGCGGGTGTTTGCGCAGGGCGGCATCACTCGCCGCAAACGTGCACGCTCAGTCGCACACCCAACTTCCCGGCCACGGGACAGGTTGCTCCCTGGGTATGGCTTGCTCCTGCTGAGGACAGGAGACATACGTGCCCTGGTGTCTGTGGCCATGGGCAGACTTTCTCATGATGTTTGGTGTCTGAAGACCTGTATGGGCGTGGGTTGCCTCTGAAGCTCTAGTTCCTACCTCCAAGCACAAAGCTCTGCTTTACTGAGCCAAGCAGAAGCAGTGCGGTTAATAAGACAGAAACCAAAAGTACCTCCAATTGTAACTTATCTCCTGCTTCCTGGCAGAAAACATGTCTTTCATAAAGTGGCTGAGGATGAGATGCTCACCTAATTACAGCCCGGCATGCTGTTCAAATGAAGCAAAGCCTAAAAAACACAACAGGGTGGCTGTAAAATGGCAAAGCTCATGGAGGTCCAGGAAGTTACTCCAATCTGCACCAGTTCGGTGGCTGACCTTTTACTATTCAAAGACATCCTTTGCTGTAAAAAGAGTGTCCTTAGCAATGCATGGTCTTGGGAGTCAAGCAGTCAAAGCACATGTGCAAGCCAGCACATGAAGACCCAGCACGTGAAGACCCAGCACAAAACCCGCAATCCTGCAGCATGTCCTCGTTTGGTTGCATCCATGACCACCCACTTGCAGCCTAGCTAGGAGAAGCAGAGACATTGTCAATCAGAATTAGTGCTGTGCTCCACCTGAGTGAGTGCCTCTGCTCTCAAAGTCACTCTGAGCAGCACCATCTCCTTGAGAGATGTGTCCAAGGAAGCTGTGCCCGCGACAACTATTAGCTAACCTGCACTGCTACAGAGGTTATACCGGAAGTCAAATCCCGTTCAAAAACTCTTGTCTTTAATACATATTTACTTCAAAACATGGGGATTCCCCATTGCTATAAACTCTGCAAAGCCTGTTTTGGATTTCAGCATCATTTTCAGCCTCAGTGATACTGCTTGGCACTAGCTTGCTCAGGCTAATGACATTTTGGATGAAAAAGCATTTAGCTGATTAGTTTGTGATTTACTTTCCTAGAGTGTCATCAAGTGTGGCTTCCTCTCCCTTTCTCCACCCACATGAATGGATGCCTCCCATTCCTTGTTAGGGGTACGCCTCTACAGATGAGAAGGTGTTGGTTTTTCTTCTCTTAGCTGAGACACTCCTCTTTTCATTTTCTCACCACACCCACCCCTTTTCTTTTTACACACCTTCTCCATTTTACAAAGAGTTGTGGCTTTCAGCAAGGTTTTGTAATCCTTTATGACCCTTGGCTGATTTAACACAATTCTCGGAGATCACTGAGGAATGGAGACAAGCATCTGACTGGGAGAAGAAAAAGTCCTATAAAACAGCTTCTAGATGTTTCAGAAGGTAGTCTGCATACCCTCAAGATACAGACATGGTCTGACATACCACTGGGGCTCTGGGATCCATCTTCCAGGAATCAGAAAGATCCCAGGTGACTATATGCCATTCAAAAGGACTTACATTATGAAATGCATACAGCCTACAACTGTTGCAGCCATCGGAGCAGCACAGGTAGGACCTGTACCACCAACCTTTGAAGTTCATGGGAACTCTTCTGATATTCTCGCAGGAGGTTTTCCCCGTCAAGATGCGTCTCCGAGAGTCACTGCCTGAGGACAAATACCATGCCCCTACAAATCTCCAAAGCTCCCAGTCTCCAAGACCTTGATTATCTTCTTCTAGCCTATGATTTCCAAGTCAACATGGGATTTGCTGAAGTACTGCCTCGTGGCACCTGGATAATAGTGGCTAATTACACCAAAAGACTCAAGGAACCTTACGGTGTGGATCTGACTCCCTGTCACATTCACAGCCATTTTACTTTTATTTCAGGCAGTATAGAATAATCCTGCAGTCAATTACTCCCACTTTCGGCCTTTGTGCACTGCCAGGTATTTCAGACAGTATGAAAGACACTCTTAAAATATTCTGAATGACTGCTCCAGGCTGTTGCAAGCAAACACTTAACCCAATGCATGTAAAAAAATATATTCTTCTTTTCAGTGAAGAAGTCAGTGGGCTGCATCTGTGATGAGGCAGTATCTTCTTTTGCAAAGCACTACGACTGGAGCAGCAGTTTGGGCTAGGTATTGAGTGGGCTCAGATTGATGCTGCTGAAACAATTTTTACTGGCACTACAGAGTTCAAGGCTAGACTGAATCGGTCAAGTGATGCTCCTTTTTAATTTCGTCGGGAGGAAAAGGAGAAAAGGAGCCAGGAAAGGAACAAATAGCTCAGAGACATTCAAGGCCAGTGTGGGAAGGTGCAGAATCCTGTATCAATAGCTCTAATAAACCCCTGATTTTTTTTGTGTCCAAGCTTTCAGTTGTTAAATGCACCTAAAATTATTTTGACTTCATCTCTCAGCAAAGTCAAGGAGACATGGAAAACCCACACGGGACATGCAAGGAACAAATGTAGAGGCACAAATGCATTTTTTAGCACAAGATGCAGCTTTAGCTGGTTGGTTTAGTACCTACATTTCAACCAAGCTGCTAGGAGCCAGCAGAGATGGTGTGACCATCACTGTATAGCCAAATTGGCCAAGACTGCAGTGAGCATCCTGGCTCCATTCGGTGCTTTCTCCATGAACCTCCACTGCTTTACTCCACTGCCTGAACGTGCTGCAGATATGGACAACCCAAAGCTGGGGTGGAGATGCAGGAGGATGGAGAGTCAGAGGCTGCGTGGGAGGGTGAAGTGCAGTCACACAGCTGGATGCAGGGCTGTATTACAAAGCGGCTGCTAAACCTTCTTTTTCAGACTTGACACCTTTCTCCAGCTGCTCACGATGAAGGGAGAGACCAAACTCACGGTGTCTTGAACCCTGTCCAGGCACAGGTCTGACCCCAAATTATTGTTCAGTTCCCCCCCACAAACACACAGCTTTTTCCCAGTAAGAAATTTAAGAAGGTCAGCAGAAAATTACGTCTTTTCTTTTGAAAGAAGGCAGAAAATTTCAGAGACCTTTCAAACCAGATAGAAAATGTCCACTTTGAAATGTCTCCTACCATCACTTAAGAGAAAATACAGAAGTGTCAGCTCTGTGGATGTGTGTGCAGATAACCTCTCGCACCATCAAAAATTTCTGACTCCCACTCTGAGACACTATAAATAGCTGTGTGCGCAATTAGTAGGTTTCTGGGCAATCTACAGAAAATCATAATCCACATAAAATCGATAGGATCAGCTTTCCCGGCTGCAACAGCAAAGGTCAGAGGGAGATCAAAGAGGCAGAGGATATGACCCCTGGGACAAGCGGTGGCAGCAGCAGCAGCTCTGCAGCCTGGCGATGCTCTAGGGTCCAGGATGCAGAGCAGCACCTCCTCGGCAGCGTGCGCCACCCCGCCGCATGGTGACACGTGTTTCTTTGATTAAAAATGCATGGCATCAACTGTGGCTGAGGTCCCCCCAGCCATGTATTTAATATTTTATCTCTGCTGGCTGTTTGACTGGAGCGAATGTATTACCCACCTCTCCAGCTGGCCACTGCCCCAAAGCCGGAATGACATGATCTGACAAGGAGTTTTCTTCTTTCTCACCTCTGCAGCATCCCAGCAGCAGCAGCAGCAGCAGCAGCAGCAGCATCCAGAACATGGTGCCTGATGACAGTTGCCACAGCCCATGGTGTACGCAGCCCGTGCATGTCCAGCATGTCACCTGTCTCAGAAATCACTGCTGGCCAATGCGAGAAGGGTGTTTGAAAGACAAGCAAGCATCCTCCTGCTAGGACTTGATTTTTCATATAGAAAACCGACTTTCCCAAACCATCGTTTGCTTCATCCTTAAGGCAGTTTGGGAACTAAAAACATCAAAAGACTGAGTATTTATTTAAGAGATAGCAAAGCTTGATCATCAGCTGACAAAGTGCAGATCTTCTTCAGGGAACACATGTTTTTACCTTCTGTTTTTTTTTACCTTTCTGTCTTCTGTTGCTTGATTTCACCAGAAACTGTCTGCGGCATTGAAGTCCTCATGGACAATACCATGGAGGTGGTCGATGGCTTTACAAGAGCAGTTCGGTGCTCTGCCGATGCCCAGTAAATTACTACTCCTGGCAGGTAGGCATACGATCTGCTGTGCCTCATGGCTCAGCACTAGGAATTTCCTTCTGTAGTCATTCCAGGGATGAGCTGTGTAGATTTGGCTCAGGAGAGCCTCAGGACTTTGTGTGCTTTAAATTCCCTTCACAGTACTTTCTCCCTTGCGTCATTAGGTCCTAAACCGGATTGTACAGGCAACACGTGTTGCAGGAGATTTTAGTTTCTCGCTGTTCAAGATCACAAAGTGTGATCTAATACCAGTGGGCTCTCGTGGGTGGCAGACACGCCCGCTCGCAGCGTGTTAACCAAAGCAAGTCTGGGCTTGCAGCTGGACCGGGCGTTGGGGTAACACCAGAACATGTGTGGTCAGCCCTTGGGGTGAGGCAACCTATTCCCACAGGCCACGTTATTTCTACTGGCTTGCTTAGATGTGCAGACTGTGGCTTGCTCGTTCCGCCATCACAGACACTGGTGGTTCAGAGGATGCATGGGGACCAGCCCTGTGGCCCAATGGAGTAGCTCATCATCAGCACGGGAGAGACCGGTGGAGGTCCTCTTCTGCCTCTTGAATCTCCACTTGGCTAGGACAGGGAAATGGAGCCTCAAATCTTGGGCAGGAATGAAAGGGAAGCACTTAAACAGCTCATCAATAGTCTCTCAAGCTAGCTAGCTAGCTAGCTTCAGGGTGTGTGCTGTTGTGCTCCAGATTGGAGCTTCTTCCCCGTGCGCTTGGCAAGGACATCGGGTGTGGAGGTGGAGGGAGCGGGGGTGAGAACGCCTCCAGGATCCAGATGAAAGAGGATGGAGTTCAGCCCACACTCTGTTTGGAGTCCATCAGAGACATCGTTTTGTGTGAGAAAAAAAAGAAAAGTGTATTTAAAAAAAGATAAGTGTTTCAGAAATGCCTTTCTCCCCCCTCGAGGATGGTTGTGATGGGCCTGCCCACTGCATCAAGCAATTTAAACGGCTCATTGCATGTGGGGCCGTGCAGGAACTCACCCTGCCAGTGCTTCCTTCCGGGCAGAATTTCCCTTTACAAATGTCACGGAGGAAATTGTTTCCCTGAGAGCTTTATCGCTGATTTGACACGGAAAGCCTGGTGTGTGCTTTTTCGGGGGGGGATGCTTGTCATTGGAAATGACTGTGGAACGGCTTGCAGAGGTGAAAGCCCAAAAGCAGGAAAGAAAAGGCTCCAGCTAGCAAACACATCAGGACTGGATATTTTGCAAGGCAGGTGATGATTCTTCAAGTTTCTTTTTACAGTCTTGCAAGCAGCAGATGAGTAAACTGGCAGGCCCCAGGTTTTTACAGCCCCAGAGGCCAAAACACTTTGCAGCCATGTCACCTCCAAGCATTTTGAAGGCAGCTGATGTTTGTGCAAAGCTGTTCTTCACCAACGATCTGTGCGGGGTCCTGTTGATAATTGAGTGCTTTACTTTGGTTGCAATACCCTATTTTTATGCTCCAGTCACACCGTATTCATCCTCCTCTCTCTAAACCTTTAATCTTCCCAGCCTTTCAAATAGGCCACTTTCCATCCAAGTATCTCCATCCCTTTCCAGCAAAAATATATAAACCTAACGACTAATGAGTAATTAATGCATTAGAATGCTACAGGTGACTCTTCTTTACATCATAATTACTCATGACAAAAGACACATTACCCATGTCCATTTTAAAGACATGTTATTATCTCTTTTTCTGCTGCTTGGTTTGTTTTTTTTTTCAGATGAACAATACAAGCTCGGCCTCATTGCTGACCTTGACATGCATGTCTCAATCAAGCTTTGCATGAGAGAAGCGACCCGCAATCAGAGAGAGCAGATGCTTATTCCCTGACCAGACGGAATTATCAGGAGACACGAGCCTTTGATACTTGGAATAAATTGTCAAGCAGAAAATCGAATACAGAAATGCTCATGGAGAGCATGGCTTTCCATGACAGGAGCCTTTCTTTTTCAGGCAACGGCAAGGACCTTGCAGTTTGCTTTCGTTATTTTATGCATTTTTCTGATGTTGTGGTTGAACACAGCAACGCTGAGTGCTCTAACAGCTGCCTTCCTTCAGGGGCTGATGAGAAGCTCTGGTTGAATGCAGGCCATTAGGAGGTGTGCGGCTTTGTGATGGAGGGTTGGGAAGTGGAAAATGAGGTTTCCTTGCTTGTTTTGGGGGTTTGACTGGTCATGGGAAGTCAACAGCAAACTTCCAAACACTCTTGTGTTTCATTTGTTTCATGATGCGGTCTACATGGTCTACACTGTGAAAAGCAGCATGGCAGAGAACTAAGGTAATAATGGGAGAGACCGGAGACTTGTCTCCATATCCTAGAGCAGACTTACTCAAGTGACCTTTCGGTATTCCCAGAATTTGGCTGTTCAACGTTTAAGCACCTTGGCGGAGTGACGGTGTGCCCCATTGGGATGACAACTTCTCCAAACCACTGCGATAGAGGGAAGATGCCATTTTAAAAACCACTGAAGTGACTTTGGAGCCAAAGTCTGGCTTTCAAAAGCCTTCTAAACAACCAGCATTTGGGGACAGTTGACACAATATTATGGGTCCTCCGGAGGTCCTCCGGAGGTGACAACTCATTGTAGTCCCATTGATCCTATTTATCTGGGTGAGGTGAAAGAGGTGTAATCGTCCCTGCTCACCAGCATGTCCTCCCACAGATCCTGCAAGGTGGACCTGTGTGAAAAAGAACCGCCTCTTCATCTTCACATCACAGGGGAAGTTCACAGCTCTTGGTGCCAGTGTTTCAGATCTCTACAGATGTGGGCAGCCACCGGTGTGTCTGTTGGTGTTGATTCACATGTTCAGGGTTACCCACACAGCCGTGTGGACTCATCTTAGAGAAATGTAATGGGAGCCGTATTTTTGGGAAACAGCTCCATGCTTCAGCTTCTACCATAGACCTGTGCCATGAGGAAGCCTCTCCAAACACTAACAGATGTTTCACTGATGGAAAACCATTGAGAGAAAGCGGAGAATCACAGTCCTCTCTAAGGATCTCATCTGCAGGGGAAAATACGAGGAGCAAATGTTCTCCCTCATTAGGCTTCAGCACAAAACCCTCCCACGTAGCTGCTGTAGTCTCAGATGACATGGTATAATCTCACCCATTCAGTGCCCCCTCCTCCTACGGTGCTCTCCTTAAACATATCCCAAGCCAGGTTGCAGCTGTAGGAGCCAGCTATACTTTTGCCAGAGACCAGGGAAAGCCATAGCTACTGCAGCTAAATCTGGCCCTGGTGCTCTACATTTGTCTGGAGGTTTGAAATAAATGGTTATTTCCTTTCCAGCCTGAGGCAGAAACACGTTAACATGCAGAGCAGCGGGAACATCTCTGATGGACCCTTTCCAGCCTTGTTTTGAGAGTGGAGTAACCTACGGGTGAGAAACTTGGTGTCCCCTTGCTGAGGGATGACGGAGTATTTCAGGTCATGACTGCAATTTATACAGCAGAAAAAGGAGAATTGTGCTGTGCGTGTCTGGTCCTGTGCTCCTGGATCCTAGACTGGAAATGTCCCTGACAACACAAGAGAAACACAACAGCAAATACGTACGTACTCTGTTGAGTACCGCACAGAATAGGAAAAAGCGAAGACAAAATGTGAAACTGTGGTAGCACTTTTTACCCTGGAAAAATACCCAGGGCATGTGTTGCAGTGGTAGACATAGATGGCTATGCAATGCATTGGGATAGCTTCACCAGCAACTCAAGGGGCAACATCTCCAGTTATAAAATTCAGGAGGCATTTTCCCATGTAGGGCAAAGTGTTGCACGGGAATTGAGAAACATTCTCCAATTAACACTGAAGAAAGCATCCAAGCGGGCAGCAAGGAAAGGCTTACATGGGAATACCATGAAGAAGGCATTGGGGAGTTGAAAAAGGAAAACACAAGAAAATACGGGGCCAGCCTAGAGAGAGCTCACGGTGTCCCCATGGACAGTGTGCAGTGCAAAGATCTCCAGGGACACTGACTGTCTGGGCCTGGGGTTAGTCACTGGGACAATGCAGAAAGGCGATGGGCAAACCTGGTCACCTCCAGCTTCCCTGCTACAATTTCATTCTTTAGCTCCGTACAGGAATTTTCCATAATCCCTTGATGCTTAATGGGAGAGTTGTTCACCTCCAAGCTGTACAGACAGCAGAATGTGACCCCGGCAGTTTGCAATGGCTTATTAAACCCAATGAGCCTGAAAAGAGAGTGGGAAGGAACCAGTGAGAAAACAATTCTGTTGCAAAGCCTAGCTGCATTGTTGGGCTTGGTTTTTGAGGGAGGGCTCGATGGCTGGGTGGGAGACTGGGCAGGTTTCCTGCAGTATTCCCCATCCCTTCTTCTCTCCCTGAGCTTCTGCTGCAGGCTGCAGCTCATCAGGGTCCCCCAAAATGACCCCGAGACTGCTGACCTGATTATGCTCCTCTGCCCGTTCAGACGACTCTGGATTTCTCTACGGCACCTTTCTGTTGGAGGTCCACAGGCATGTTTGGATACACCACAGCGTCCAGAGACCCATGAAATACAGCTCATCGCTGCAAGGTTATTGTCAGCCCGCTACAGGGAAGTCTGCTTTTCCACTGCAGATGCTCAGGGAGTCTGCAAATCTAAAGAGTATGGGGACAGCTGCTATGGGGTACAAATTCTGTTGTAAGGATTCAACGGGGAGAGATGCTTTGCCAGTCTGTATTCCTCCCATTCATCAGCTTGGAAATGTGACCTCTTAAAGAAAAACTTGAAAATGCAATTGCTTCTACAGAAATTAAAAAAAAAAAAAATTTAAAAAAAACCCTCACAAACAAAAACAAAACAAAAAATCCTAGAACCATTTATTACCATGAGCCATCATTTCAAAATGTGGGTGTTCAGCACCTGGCAACCTATTTTCTAAGGATATACAGCAGCACAAGGCAGGATTGGCTCCGGAGCCACTTGAAGAGAAGTGTCAGGACCAGGCTGCTCTGAAAAAGGGGTAAGAGAAAGGAGAAAATGATGAAGAAGAATGGCAGGGCGTCTAACACTTTGCATCTAATGCCTCCACATGGCTGCAAGTGCCGTGGCAATTTGGCCCTGATAACACGGATGAAGAGATGTTGCTAACATATTGCTTCCTTGTCAAATGTCTCACTGGTTTTGCAGCCAAGTCTCCTGCCAGCGAGGCCGCAGCAGCGCCTCTCCGTTACTTTCATATGCAAAGAGGTTGTTAACTCAATTGCCAATAAAATTCTAGTGGGTGGAGAGGAGGACATCTGCCTGTCTAGTCCTGTGCTTGCCAACATGGTTCTTTTATTCCTCCAGAAGCCGCGAGCTCCTACTCGAGCTGGTATTTTGACAAGCATTTCTGTTTTCTTGACACAATGGGCAAAGTGGGCACAGATCTTGCATGCCACTCGTAATATGTTTTCTGTGCCATGATTTGCATCCTTTCTGGAGGACGCCTGGCACAGCGCTGCACAAAGCAGAACGAGCAGCTTGGACAGTGGGTTTAGTCTGACATGTAAATGTACCGCTTAATGATGTGCAATTGCGTTAGGAGAATGTGAAGAGGACGCTTTGCAGGCTGCGATGGCTACGAGGCTCTGACGAATTTGGGTTGGGGGCGGGGGGGTGATGGAGGAGGGAGAAAAAAAGAATGGGGATAATATCGAAGCAAATGAGTCGTCGTCAGGAACCGCACGAAATGGCGACGACGGTTTGTGTTAATTACACAACTTTACTCTTGGCTGCTGCAGACCTGAGGGGCCCAACTAACTGAAGCTGCAGCCCCTTAAGGATGCTTCCCCAGAGCAAAGGGGGCATACAGGGCATCTGTGCTCTTGGCACAGTTGCAAAACTGCCCTCAAGTCCCATCAGTAAAATTGCAGTTGAAAATGAAAGCTACCAAATTATTAGAGGCGGCAGCCTGGTCACCAAGAGAGGGGTAGGTGGACTTGATTCCCTGGGGCTCACAGCCAGACGACGTGATCTCTTCTGGCCCTTTCCAGCCCTTAATTTTGGGTACTCTCTGCTTTCACGGCTGAGGATGAGCCACCACCTTTGCGACCACGTGATGTAGTTGTATATACAAGAGGAGGCCAAGCAGCCGGCGGGATTACTGCGGGAAAGGTTTAGGCACATCAGACTGTACAGATGGTCAAAGCCAGAATCTTTCAGGTATCACACAGGGCACAATCAGCTCTCCTCCATCCTCATCTTCCCCGGGCACACCCTGCGTGCCAACCCTACTGCCAAGCCTCATAAATTTCCCTCTCTGAGCACCGCTCGACGGAGGGGTGTTGAAAGACGGTCCAACTGCACGCTCCGACGGCTGCCCAAGGGCACAGCAGCCAGCACTGCTGCTCTGCCTTCACCCCAAAACCAGACCCCCTCCTCTTCTCAGGATAACCACAGAGCTAAAAGACAGCTAATTTCATGCCTTATAAACCAGATTCACTTTAGCACAAAAAACATAAGAGAGAACTTTCTTAGCTCTCTGGGGAATGTCTTGAGACTCAAGCTGTTTTATTATCTGGGTTAGTTTGACATCCGAGAGGAGAAGATTGCAATCTGAAATCTGGAATGGAAAGGGGGTTAGTCAATGTCATTTCCTATGTTCATAAATAAATGACCAAGAAGAGATACATGTCACTCTGTTTTCATTTATTGGGCTGAAGGTTCATCTTTAGAACAAAAGATCAGGAATTTATTGTCTTACTAAATATCTGGAGGCTTTTAATAAGGTGCTGTGTTGCTTTGACCATCTTGCCATTTTGTAATTTGATTATCCAGTCTTTCCGGTTCTTAATTGATAATTAATTTGAATAACGTGCAAAGAATTGAATGATGGAAGAGAGAAAGAGAAACAGATGGTTGGTCTATGCAGCTAGAAAACATTTAATGGGGGAAAAAAAGTATCACATTTGGAGCATAACAATATACTTTGTTCATCTCTAGGAAGGGACAATGGCGTATGTTGTGGCTCATGTCTTCAAACTTCTGCACTGGTAAAAGAAAGGAAGGAAAAGATATTGAGACTGCAGCATAAAAAGGTGGGTGGGAAAACATGCAAGGACTAGAGAGCTAATAGACATGAAGTCTGGCGTAGCCCTCCCGGGAAAAGAGGGATCCAGGACATGTTGGAGGTCATCTTGGTGTGGACAACCTCAAATTCAAGTTCTCCTTTAACATGCAAAACACTTGAAGATGGAGGGATGGTAAGCTGCAACATAAGGAGACTCTGATTTCATTTAAAATGTGGTTGTTTGGAAGAGATCTGTATATTTTACGTTCTGAGATTAATTCCTTGCCTCTGAGTACGTTACAGAGAAGATCCACCTTCCCGAAACTGAGAATAGGGAAAATGACACCAAAATGCCATAGCTTTTCTTAACCCCCCTGCAACATCCCTAAAGTCTCACTGACCCTCCCAGCCCCTTATTACCATCTTCAACATTTCCACCAACCAACAGACCTTTGGGTAGAAACTGGGTACCAGAGTTTCTGCAAGAGACACCAGTGCCTGCTCAGGCACGTGCTCAGGAGTTGATTTCCACTGCGAGCCATGGGCAGCTGCACGGGCGGCTCCCCGTGAGCATCACACTGGTTTTCTTCCTTCCACAGAACGACGTTTCAGGCTTGTAATTGATCATGTATTTTTCAAGCCATGGCCTCTGGCTGCAGATCTCTTCCTTCTGGTGTTTCTGGCCATCACATGGCTGTGCCTCCTACAACTATGAGTTTTATGAAAGCATCTTTTCCTGGAATCTACACCCACATTTTTCAGAAGGGATGTTACTTAGATGCATTCATTTCTCTTTCAAGGACAGTCTATACTTACGAAGACAGGAGAGAGTAATGACTGAAGGTAATTCTGGCTTTGACTCCAGGAGGGTAAGAGGAACAAATAAGCAATGTATTTGCACCCATACACCCACTGATGCCAAAGGCTTTAAGTGGAGCAGCCCAAAGCACTTACATCACTTGAAAGATGAATCAGTAGCCTACAAACACATTTGTTTTCTTCCTTGGATGGTGCCACGCTGGTTCCAGATCTGAAAGATACCTCTCTAGCACAAAAGAGTGTGCAACGAAGGGCTTTGCAGTGGTGCACACCAAACCTGACCCAGGATGAGCTGATCTTCACCACTCCCTCCCTGAAAAGGCCTGGGGGACTTGGGCCACCATCAATGAAAGTGGCTCTGTATTCACAGCAAAGCCCCCGCAGCAAGACAGGGTCCGCCTTCTCCGCTTTCTCCGTTCTCTAAATCACAACTAACCGAGCCGTTCACCACCACTCCCAGCACCTTGCTAAGCATCCATCTTACATGCATCCTCTTTTTTCAATAGACATCTCAGAGGCTTAAAAACAACCTTCGGGATGTTCAGTCTAACTCTGTGCAGCCACTGGGACATTTTCAAGGACACTGACACTTCTGAGATGGCCAAAGATTTATGGGTTTGGACACGAGGACCAGTGCTGAAATGAACACAGGCACATATTACTCTTCAATTGAAGATGCTGTTTGCTGTTTCCCACCTAACAAACCCCTTTGCTTTTGCCAAGACACTCGTAAAGCACTGGATCTCCATAATAACGGGGATAACAACTCTCTCTCTGCTCACCACATGCCTTTGAACGCTGTATCTGGTAAGATGACGAAAAGTAATAACCACAACAGCAGCTGTGACATGACTGCTCCTTGCACAGTCTTCTTCCACTATTCCTAAGGAGACACAGTGTCCAAGGTCAAACAACAAACACAATGCATTTTGGTAGGGCCTACAAAAATCATTCCTTCCATTTCTTCCAGTTTCCCAACCCCTCCAATGGAGTATGGAACCAAAAAATGTGATTAAAGAGACCCAGAATCCATCACATGCAAATGGATTGCAACAGTTTTTAAATGGGTTAAATTTGCAGCCTGAACTACTTGGCAGAATCTCTGAAATCATTATTCTTTTATTCACAGCAGTAATAAATAATAATAAACTTAAACATCCCAATGGTCCCCACACCTCCTGCATCTCCCTAGCTGCAGATCTCAAATATGAATAATAATTACAGCTTATCAAATCAGCCCATGATTAGAGACAACAGAAAGACATTTCATATTGTTAACTTCTTTGCACAAGAGGAAAAAAAATCAGGTCATAGGGGTATTAAAAATTTATATCATAGCATTTGACTTGATTCATCTCTTAAAAAGAAAAAAAACCCAGCATGTATTATGTATTTAGGCAATTCCTTTTAAACCCTTTCTCAAATGAGCACAAGATAGGCCAATAACTTGATAGATGGATGGCTCTATCTAGCTAGTGTGCATATTTCATATACACATACACGTGCATACACTTAATGTGCACTCACATCTATATATAAAATCATATACATACAGAGAAAGGTATAAATCTATTTATATCTCTTAGCTGAAGACAGATGCAGAGCTAACGTTAAAAAAAATCTCTACACAGCTAGCAACTTATTTAAACCTGGCAGCTTTAGAAGAGTAACTTTTTTGCCAATTTTTTGTAGAGTCGCAGCAACCTCAGCAAAGCTTGGTTCATTAGTTGCCTTGTTCCTGTTTATGTTTGCTGGTTGTTTTGGTTTGGTTTGGTTTTTTTCCCTTTGGTGATTTTTCTAGCTTCCCTGGTCAAAAAATACCTTGACAGGAGAGAAAGTAAGTCCTTGATTCCTGCACAGCAGTTGAAGCCCAGGTGACGAATAAATCAAGTCAAGCGAGAGGCTAAATTTTCAACTCATCGCTCAGGAGATTAGGAGAGGAAAACAGCTACTGGTTGAATGGTTTTCAGGACCCACCGCGCACCCTGTTCATCAGTCCTGCTGGGGCTGCAAATTTGCTCTGGGAGCTCTTACAGCATAGGCAAAGCAGAGCACTCCACACTGGATAATTTTGTGTACACAGCGTGTATGTCCATATGCACTAGTCCTCTGATAAGCAGGCCCAGGTTTTCCGCAAATGATGGCTGCCCAGAAAACAAAGGAAGGGTGTTTATATCTGCTCTGCGTACAACGCAGGGACCACAGTCACTGGTGTCCGGAGGCAGCCCTGCTCCGGGCACGGGCTGGGCAGGGGAGCCCGGCAGAGCCGGCATCCCGCCGGGCAGGTCCCATCCCGTCCCCTGTGCTGCCAAAGATGTGCTCAACCACCTGCCCAGTTCAAGGGGAAGACAAGCAATTTCAGTCCACTGTTGCCCAAGGCTGCCTCGATCTTGGTGCCCGCTACTGTCAATGGAAGAAGATGCCTCCAAAACTCTCTGGATGCCTCCCTGTTGCTTAGAGCCTTGCTTAGAATTTTCTTCAACCCGTTATAACTGCTATAAAAACCAACTAGCATCCTCACGGTACTCAGAAAAATCCTTCCAAGTGTTTCCATGTAAAAAATCCGTTTTTATAAGAGACACGGTTCCATGTCAGCACCACATCTTTCCAAAATGATGCCGGAAATCTTAGGAAAGCACAGACTGCAGAGTGCTGCAGCAAACATCTCTGTGTAAATGTCCTGGCGTCAGCCTGCTGTTTTCAGGAGAGGTCAGCATATTTACATAGATGCGTTAATAGGGCAGCCGCCAAAATCTCCTCTAAGATGTTTTGAAAGCTTAAAAAAAACCCCTCAAATATATTTTTTTCAACATCTGCAGTCAATGAAAGGAGAGATGCAAATCTGCTGTCATTTGCATGCAAATTTTTTTACATCAAATCAGTGACAGAATGCACAATAAACACACTTTAAATTGAAATATTCCACGTTCACTTCCTCCTAGCCTTGCCTGCAGCTGGGATCCAATTTTCATGCACAGCTCCACACAGGTGACCATCCTCCAGCGGCTCTGAAGCCAGGAAGAGTGTGGGGAAGATGGAATTACAGAGGCAAAGTAATTGCAACCATGACTCAAAAACCAGCTGTCATGAGAGAGAGTAAAGATGATGGTTCTTCAGAAATAAATGCTGTTAAAAGAGTCTGTATCTGTCTGAAATCCTAAAGCATCCTTTATGATCACCACTAACATTTTGATCACAGGGAAATATGATAATTGGTCACCCTGGAGTCCACACAATCAGGAATAATAGCAAATATCTCTGTAAGGCTTGTTTGCTACAGGCTTTAGACAGCTCATTTGATGTACAATGACACTGCAAGGGAGGGCAGTGCTCAGAACATCAGTGCAGAGATGGGCAAAGGATGTGCAGCGAGGCTAAGGGGTTTGCTTGGGCTGTGTGGGAAGTCAGCAGAGCTGGGAACTGAGCTGTGTTCCCCCAGGCCTTACAGTCATGCTTTTGTGTCCCATCCCCATCCCCATCTCCATCCCAGCCCCAACTCCATTCCCATCCCCATCTCCATCCCTATCCCCATTCCCATCTCCATACCTATCCCCATCCCCATCTCCGTACCTACCCCCATCTCCATCGCCATCTCCATCCCCATCCCCATCTCCATCCCCATCCAGGGCACTTTCTTTTCTTTTCTATATGAGACACAGCAGCCCATCCAGGCACTCCATGTCCAGCTTCGTGCCAAATAACACTGATTTTAGGACACGCAGAGAAGTGCTTCAGAGCCCGTCTGCAGGGGTGAGCTCAGCCACAGCTGCACATCAATCTCCTCATGCCATGACTAACCTCACCACCGCACCAGGCACGTCCCGGTTTCCCTTTCAGAGACTGTTGGTTTCTGCGACGTACTCAATGCTATTTTCTGTAGCTGGTGCTTCACTTTTCCTACCGGTAGAAAGTGTTTCCTGATGTCTGACCAAAATCCTTCCTGCTGTAATTTAAACCTGCTCATTCTTGTCATAGTTGGTCAGCTGAGTATTTTTGCTGCCGATTCCAGAAGCTCCCAGCAAGCCCCGCGCTCCCCCCATCCCCGCAGCATCGCGCCTCTGTTGAGTGCAGCCCGTGGCTTTCCCAGGCAACACGCGTTCGCAGGGAGGGCAAACCAAAGGCAACGCTGGTAAATCAATCATTTTTTTTTAATAGCCTGAGGCCGATCTGCTAGCCTTTGGATTGCGGGAGGCTCCTGCGCGCTGCTCCCCGGTGCCGTGGAAGCAGGGCAGGTTTGCCCGGGCTGGTCCCGGCTAGACAGCTGGTGGTGTGGGAGCGTTTAAAAGTTGCCTGGGTCTGTCTCTGCCGTGCAACAGCCGCAGCTGCTCGCCTGCAGCGCAGGCATGCCTCGCCATGACTCACAAGCTATTAAAAGCCACATTTCCCCCTGTATTGCTCTACCTAAAGATATAGATAGGCGCCCAGTGAGAACTGTAAAGGCACTTAGACCGGTTAGTTAGATCTCACTGGAAGTTAAGCACCAAATTCACCTGCCTGTTAGAAATGAAATGCCTTTTGAAATCGAGCCTCAGGCACTTCTGAACTCCTTAAGCAAGCTGGAAACCCCAGGTCACCCAAGACACAGGTCAGCGAAACAGAGCTGCGTGCGCCTTCCCGTCCTCATTTCTGCACGTGGCAAAGCCTACGAGCCTGGGGAAGCAGGGAGCAGAAATCCTAGTGAAATTCTGCACAAAGAGCCAATTTTATTGCCCACTTGTTGCACCACTGCACACATATTTTGACTGTCAGAGGCACTGCAGGAAAGAAGAAAACACCAGCCCTAGAAGGGTCCCAAATTCATCTCTTTCTTCTTTGTCTGCAAAACTCTCTGCAGGGCCCAAGAAGAAATGTCAAAAATAGAGCAGGAGGGTGTGATGGAGTGTTACCTGCCCAGGGTGGTGCATGCACGCACATGTGTGAGCACACACATGCACGTGTATGTGCTCTCCTTTGGCTTCCTGAGATGAAACAGAGTTTGCATTTGCTATTCAAAGGCCATTTAAAATACGCTGAGCTGCTTCTTTTCTCCTTTGGTTTTTTTTTTCCCCCAAGAAATTAAAAAACCCTATTTGAGACCACCTTATCTGGTAGGTGATGGGATAATTGGAAATGCCTTGGTATAGCTGACATGTCCAAAGATACACAGAGGAGCAGGACGAACATCTCAGAGACACACACAAACTTAATAAATGTTAGGGACAAATCTAATAACCGCTTTGCTGTCTCAACAGCTCTTTAGCTGATATAAGCGACACTAACATTTTCCCAGTGTTCTTGCTGTTGTTTAACCCTGTGAGAGTGCAGGATCTGCAGCAGCGCTCTGCAAGCACCCGTAAAACACCCACGGTCAGACCTTTCCTGAATCAGCAGCACATCTGCCCAAGGTCTCCTTGGCAAACCTTGTCAGCTGCCTCTGGGAAAGTCCAGACGTTGCCAGCTGCAGGTCAGCCAGCAAATATTTCCTCCCTGGCTTATGTGTCCATAGGCAGGAAGAATGCTATTTGTGGCAATCTCCCACCTTTTCTGTTAAAAATAAAGTTTGAAAGCAGTTCAGGGCTTCCTGGCAAATGATGGGAAGAGTGATGGCACCAAGTATTTACAGGGAAACAGGCAATGCCATTCTGGAGCGTCACTCCTTTTTCCATTTCCTCTCACATTTGATGGTCTAGAGAGCCTTCGCGGTTCATATCCAGCATTGGGGTGCAATGACCCTGTGGCAGAGGACCCCTCGCTTCAACCATGGAGCACCAGGAGAGGTGCAGCTATCAAAAAAAACAATAGAAAAATGCATAACTCGAGGCAGAACTGATGGCAGCGGCTGGTGGGAAGCTGGAGAGATACGGTTGCCCTCCGACAGATGCAGGTGTCTAGCAAGCTTGCCCTGCACAGGCTAAGAAGGGCACCCGTGAACTTGCAGCGATGTCCAAACCTGCTCCATTCTGCAGGAAAGCTACATGGTTTCCAAGGTCGTCTCAGGTGATAGCAGAGACCAAAGAGCAAACCTCCGCCTGCACACGTGCAGCTGCGCGGGGAGACTCTTCCCATCTGGGAAGGGCTGCAGCCCCATGTTCGGGCACATCCCACGCCTCTCTGCTTGACACCTCCCCATTAAAGAGATCACATCAGGTGCATAAGGCTAAACCCTTGCTCTAGAAAAAGTGTGCCTGCACGGGCAGTTATTCTGGACTAGGCATAATAAAAGCAATGCCAGTTAAATTTCCTCATGCACAAGCAGGTTTACCTGCCCTTCCACCTCCCATATAGCTTGCATTTTATGGTAAAGCTTTTAAAAAACAATTGCATAACCTTATGCACAGGCCATCAGCTTGGTTGGGGATGGTGTGACTGATTATCTGTACAAAGGCTGTGGAAAATTCCTTGATGGGACTGTGGAGCGAAGGTGGCCGGCCAAAGAGTCAGTCAGCCTTTCCCACTGCTGATGTCCCAAGCACCCTCCGCGATGGATTTGTGGTCACCAGCAGTGATATTTTGGCCAGGAAGGACTTCTGGAGGTCCCTAGTGCAATCTGTGCTCAATGCGGGCAGCACGATGCTGAGCCGAGATCATTGCAGGGGTGCTCTGCCCAAAGTGAGCATCATGCAAGAGGCGATGCGTGCTGCTGGTCCTGAGACGAGACTGGAAACCATTCATTCTCCTAAAAAATGGGTTTGCAGAGGCCATCAGCTACGGCATGAGGGCTGGTGGAGGCAGGTGGCTCTGGAAGGTGTCTGCTAGAGATAAAAGAAGGAAATGATGGGATGCTTCAGCAGGGGGACACACCTGATCCCTGCCTGCATCCCCCATGGACAGTAGGGAAGAGACAAAGCCCAGCATGGAGAAATCCAAGCTGCCGGAGGGGTCTGCTGGTGAAAGGACCGCTGTGGCTCTGCAGCAAGCCGGCAGCGAGGTTGGTCCCGGCGAGGTTGAGCTGCCTCGGCAGGAAAGCCCATCCGCTGTTCGGCGTCGGGAGCGAGTCACCGCACCAAGCGTGAAAAGGAGTTTAACGTCTGAAGACAGACGGCCTCCCTTCCCCCCACAGCTTCAGCAGAGAAAAAATTAATCTGCCCTTTTCCAGGAAAGTGCTTTGCAACCTGATTGCTCTCATATCTGTTTATTAAACAAAGGTTTCGGGAGGAAATTCCTTGCTGCGGTGACAGACCACGTTTCCAAGGTTATCCCAGAGCACAAAGCAAGACGACAGTCATTTTTCATCCCCGTAATTAGAGAAAGCGTGTTAGCAGATTAATGTTAAGCAACATTTACATACAGTAATATGGTTAAGAGATGGTGCTCCTGACCAAATTAAAGACTGCCTTGCTCACCCTTGCTGCCCACCTTGTAGCAGGCGGGACTGTGTTCACAGCACTGTTCCCAGGGGGTTTAAATACCCGATCCAAAGTCAGTCCAAACCCAGCCCATTGATTGCAACGAGCTTTCTGTCATCGGGTTTCTGGAGTTTGCTTTCCCTGTTGCTCATTCCATTTCAGGGCCTCTTCCCAGAGGTAGTTTTAAGAACAGCATCCCTCCACCGTTCGGGTTTCCTCAGGTTTTCTCACCACTGAAAGCAGCGCGGTGCAAATCCCAGACCAGGATGCCCGGCAGGGCTTGGGCATGGGCAGGCGCAGAGCTTTTCCGGGTTCCCCTAACCACCTTTGGTGACATGCTCCATCTTCAACAACCGTCCAAAAAAAACCCCAAGCCCAACCACTCCCAGCTCCTCTGTAGCCATTTTCAAGGTTCCCAGACTTAACTGTCGAAGGCTGCAGACACATTTATTATCTTTTTGCAGTGCCATCTGGCATTTGTGTATCAGAAGAAGATTACATATATGTCAAACAGGGGGAAAAATATCTTTTCCTGTAACAGTTGTAGAAGCAAGGGGGGAAAAAAATATAAAAAAATTAAATCCTGTGGACCATATGGAAGGCTTTTTCTTAAGCGATCCATCTTGAGCAATTAGGAAGTGTCACAGCCAATATGCAGATCCTGGGCTCGCTGCGAGTGCTGGGACAGGAGCGGGGTGTCAGGGTCAGGCTACCTGAGACACTAATGCTGCAATTGCCTGAAATAGCCTGGGAACACAAAATGCTCCCCTCTCCTCTCCCAAAATGGGGGAGGAAAAGAAAAAAGAGGAGAGGGAACAAAACAAGACAGCTTGCAGCATGCTAAGTGAATCAGAGCAATGGCCTTTCTTTGCCTTTCGGGGTTTTTATCATTGCACGTCTTGCGAAAGCAATAGGTGTGAACCTGCCGTGGAGCCTCGCCAGGTTTTCAGTGCTTGCTCTGTGCCTCCCGATGTTGGGGGTAGTGGAAAACTACTGGCTTCTCCTCCCAGCGCCACCGCACAAGCAAGCTTTGGCAGGGTGAAGGAGTCAACCGCTTGCATGACCCGGGAAACGCCGAACGGAGACAGCATCACCACCGCATCCTGTAGAGGAGCTGGTGAGCGCGGTGTGCTCGTGGTGCCCTCTTCTCCGCAGGGTGGGCACAGTATCTCCCTGCTTGGCAGGGTGGCTGCATGTTTGCCACCTCACCCTACGATGGCCAAGAGCAATCCCTGCAACCTGCCGGCTGCACCCTCCGGCTGGTGATTGCAACGGATGGCAGATCACAGGGAGGAGAAGCACAGCCAGCACCATCCAGGGAAAAGTCTTGGTGGGAAGGTGGAAATCGCAACCGGGGATATGCGGATCCTCCTTTCCCACCCCGCTTGCAGTCACTCTTGTGCGTATGGGATCTGCTGCAGCAGCCAGCCCCCACCGGGAAGAGGGGCAGCAAGCCACCGGGGCGGCTGGTGTGGGAAAGCAGCTCCCACCACGCCCCAGCAAAGCAAACGGGCTCACGCCAACGCCGCATAGGCAGCCAGGCCCCATCCTGCTGGGTGGCTGGGACACGGAGGGAAAACAAAAGAAATACCACAAAGTCAAACAGCATCACCGCCCAGGGCAAGGCCGTCTTCCCCCACTCCTCTCGGGAAAGGCATGCTCATCGCCTCCTCTGTTTCTTTCCCCTTCCACCATTGTTGCTGCTCTTATGCAAATGATCAGTGAGCAAGAGGACCAGAGGTCCTCTGTGAATCAGTTTAGTGTTTGCTTTCCTTTCAACCCCAAAAACTTCCCCTGGGTTTTACCGGTGTCAACCTAAGTCGTCCCCCCCCGCTTGC
>NW_009202348.1:71287-71517 GCF_000690835.1 Fulmarus glacialis
TGTTTGCTGATGTGGTGGAGGGGAGGGAGTCAGACCCTGGCTGCTCTCTACCCTTCCTCCTGTGGAAGTTTATGCCGTGGAGTTATTTTTACCAGGAAATCCAGCTGTGGTCAGCCCTCTTCTGGCAGCTGCCCAGCCCTGGGGATGAGGAGCGCTGATAACCCGCTGCTCTGCCACCACCACACGCGGTGTCGACCTCCCTGCTGGGTACCCCTCCCTGCCCCCCAGCA
>NW_009202348.1:71608-84008 GCF_000690835.1 Fulmarus glacialis
GCCTTGCGGCTGCCACCGGCACCCCTCTCCCTCCCCAGCCCGTGATTTCAAGTGCAAACACCGGCAGTGGCATTTCTGCGCTGGGCCATGTGCCACTCATAACAGCCAGCGGGCCTGAGTCACCGGTAATGTTTCATTAAGGATTGACTGTATCACCCCGGATTTTGGGGAGGGAAGCGGGAGGGATGGAAAGCGGCCAAGGGGCAGAGAGGCAGCTGAACATCACCAGGATAATTTAAAGGACTGGGAGTTTTAAACTGAGGAGGAAGCACAGTGGAGGCACATTGTGCAGGAAAGGCTTTGTCTAATGAAAATGGCCCCAACAGCTCCCCATCCCCTCCAGCAAGGGCCATGGGTGAGATGAGGCAGCAGGGAGGGATGTTCAGGAGACAGCGGTGCTTCAAACGCAGCCAAGATGGCAAGCGGGAGCACCCTGGTGATGCTCCAGACCCCGGCCTTCTCGGCTTTGCCCCAAAAACTTGGTGAAATCAACAGTAGCCACCTGCACTGAAGGGTATCCCTGTGCCAGCCCATCATTTCCCTTGTGCTTAAAATGACACATAAGTCAGTCAGATGGGGGAAAAATTTCCATCGGTGCCTTTTCATTGTAAAAGTCCTTTTTAAAATGAAGAATAAGCATAGAAGTCTTTCCCACCAGTGACAGAAAGCAATTCTTTACTCAGATCTGCTGAGCCTAGGGTCCCGTTTAACAGCAATGGCTCTAGAAGCATCTCTGCCAGTTATGGTCTATAACAGGGGTATATGTTTAGGAATGAGGACCAGGCGAATACACAGTGATACTTTCCCGGGTAGATTTGCCTGTGCTTTAGGTCATTTCTGCCTCCTCCAGGTTAAATGACTTGTGCAATTGTCTTCCACGAGAAGTCTGCTCCAGTTATTGCTTCTGAGCCACCACCGCCACACGGCTGGGTCTCCAGCAGTTCAGTTACACACAATGTAGGAAAATGCTTCCACACAACTTACCTGCACTGCTGACACTCCAGTCTGCTGGTTTGGTCCTGCTACTGAGCCAAGGACAGCTGTGGTCCACCATGCACCCAGGGTAAGAAGAGCCTCACCATGCATCACACCCCTGGGTGCACCACGTTAAAACTGCTCCCTGCAGATCTGCGGCAGAGGAAGGGGAGCTGCCAGGTTTGCTTAGTAACATTGATAATGAGCCTCTCAAAAATAACTGTTGTTAGAAAAATTCACTCAACACGTGTCCCAGGAGAAATGTTTCTAAGATTGCTCGTGGCTTGCTTGCTCAGGATTCCTCATCTTCCCCAAGGATGCACCTGGAGACTGCTCCAGGCTCCAGACCCCCCTTTTCAGACATATCGAACGCTCTTACTCTTGAGAACAAGACACTTATCCCTGCCTTGACCTCTCTGCAGAAGCCTATGTGCACCCAGATCTGTGGAGCATCCCCAAACTCATTTATTCCTTTCTTTGTCTAGCATCATGAATGTTTCCAATGTTTCCCATCCCCAGTTTGTTCTGGCAGCCCGAGACCTGCCCAGCAGTGAGGCCTCTGCTCTTCTGCAGCCAGTTTCTCCTTTTCTCACCTTGCCCCTCCATTAGAAAAGCGCTCTCCTCTGTAAAATCCTATCTGACTTCTCCTCTCCCCTGCCCAAGCTCCAGGCATCCAGGAGCTCCTCCATCTCTGCAGGTTTGGGTTTGGGCAGGAGGTCTACCCCCCAGCATCCTTGTCCTGCGTTGGGGGAAACCCCTGTCCTGCACATCTAGCTCTGTGAAGGCTGCAGAAAATCGGGAAAATAAGCATTGCTTACTCCCTGATAAGAGCAGTTCAGCTGCCGTACCTTTCACAATGGAGCTTTTCCCGAGCGGACGCACTGGCACCACGCTCCCGCCCGTTCACCTCAAGATGCTTCAGGCAGCATAAAATAAAAGCTAGTCACCAACATAACAATTACCTACATAAATACCTATATAGCCACACTGGAATTCATAACCCGCGTGCTGTCAGATATTAAAACCCAGGCCTGTGAGTCCCTGCCCTGCGGTGCTGCCAACCTGCAGAAAAATAAGGGGGTGAGAAACATAAAGAGGTATGATGGGAGGCTGGATGTCAGCTTGAGAACATCGAGTGGAAATGAGAACTGGTGGTCTGCAAGGATCCCAGTTTTTTATCTACTATCTATTTCTTTAGATTTTATTCCTGTTCTGGGAAAACTGGGAAAAAGTGTATCTGAGGTCAAATGAAAGATTTTATTTTGCTAAAAAGGAAAGATTTCATCTTTGTCTCAGCATTAGAGTAATTTCCATTTCAAAAGTAGGCTGTGATTTTGAAATTAAAATTCAGACCACTGTATCCCCAAAGGCTAAAGTGGGATGTTTTGACAGACCTTTTTTTTACCTCTGGGGGCTCTTTTACCTGAAATCAATATATTCCTGCAGCAAGCTTTACATTTGACGAGCAGCAACTTTTCACCAGCTAAACGTCCCCTTGCCCCCCGCCATGAACAAGCTGCAGAGGTAGGGCCTCCTTCTCGAGGTCCCTCTGTCCTTGGAGGCACTTTACTCCATCCTTACTGTTTATTCCTCAAAGATGTCGTCTGGCAATCCACACACGTGCCTCTCATTAGCACTTAATACATAGCAAGAAGAGATTATACCTATTTCTCCCATGCAAAATAATCTTCTAATGTTTGAAAATAAATTGCAGTAATATGTACCAGCAGGTGTTACCTCTTCAATGTTGTCTTGTTTGTAGCCAGTCACAAGACAACATTCTCATAACATCAGAGGTAAGCAGATGGCACTTATTAATTTACATTGCAAATATACTCTAATATGTACATTGAAAAGCCAGTTCTGTGGGAGGCAGTTTTACCTGGCTTACAGAGTACATCACAGCCCAAACTCCTCACCTGAGATCAAAAATGATGCTGGAAGAACACTGTCCCATTGGCTTCACTCATGCTGAAAAAAATCTGATCATCCTAGCCCCAAAATAGTGCTCTTTTTTTAATTTTTTTTTTTTTAATTGTCTCTTTTGGTGCAAACCGTGTTGCAGCAAAGCTGGTGAGCTGGGTGCATAGAGCAGGACACCATGGCACAGAGCTGGGGGCTCAGAGGACTCCCCTCCGGGCATTATTCTGGAACAGCACTCAGAAAATGAGGAAAATTGGAAAATCAAACCAGGATGCTGTGCTCTTTTTCTGCAAGAAGAGATGCTGTGCATTAAATGCACACCTCCCGTCCACCCAGGAAGCTTCCAGGTGCAGCAAAGCTGCAGATGCCGTGACCTTGGCATCCCTGAGACTAAGGTTAGAGATTTCATCCCTGGCAGTACTGTTCACTCTCTGTAAGACATCTACATCTATCATTATAGATCTATATACACAAGCATGCAGATGCACACCGACACAGCTATCTCAGCCTCCCTTAAGCTTCCTAAGGTGGTGAAGTGCAGCATGGTCCCGTCTCCTCCCATCTCCCTCCTCTGATTTTCCGTGGAGGATCGGTGCCTCAGGGGCAACAATGTGCCATTTTTTATAGCAGCAGTAAAGGAGTCACACCAGAGGAAGAAAGGCATTTTGCACCCCCTTGGAGGCCTATTTCCACAGGCGTCAATCAGTGCCCCAGGCACCAAACTGGAGAAAATTACGCCCAAAGTTATTAGAGGCAGCAAGACTCCAGGCAGCATGAACACAGCATATGTCCAAAAGTAAACAGATTGCATGAAACTTTTCTAACATGCTGAGGGGCCATCAGTGCCGAAATCGCTGTTCCTGAGATGTGGCTCTGACTGCAGGGAGAGGAACGTGTGGTGGGAAGGAGCTGCTGGCACTGTTTGTTCCCATTGCTGTGGAGCAGTGTCCACATTTGCAGCTCCGCTGGTGGCTCCGCTGAAGCACGTGCTGACCCACCACGCTGCAAGCAGAGATGCATGGGCACGCAGAGACTGAAGGGCTTGCAAAGCATGCAAGGTATTTGCTCGGCCAGGCCACCCAGCAAATCCTGCTCCAGTAATGATTGGGGCTGGATGGAGAATTATCAACGCAGATGGACTTAGACTAAAATAGCTCCATCCCGTCTCCCCTTCCCATCCCCCCCCTTCTATCTTCCGCAAACCGACACAGTTGAAAATTGTTGACTAGCTTTCTGGAAGAGGCACAAATAAATTGGCAGCAAAGGGAACCCAACAACACCAAGGAAATCAAAGAGGTGTAACTTTTGATTAAAGGTGTCTCAGAGGTCCTGAGCTGGGGGAGCAGCAGCCCAGCCTTTTTGCTATGGGCACCATGGCTGCAAAACTCAGCCCAACTCTGAAGGCTGTGGCAAGGGAGAAGGACAGCCCCAAAGACTGCAGTGTAGCCGCCAACTCACAACCTGCCAAGAACATCTAACCTTTCTGGCAATCTCTCTCTGTGTTGCCTAATGCAGGGGCTCACCCTGAAATACAGCTCCCACCCATGCTGTTTGGAGACCTTGCCACTCAGATCCATACCTAGCTTCGGCCTGGAGAGGCAGGGGATCTGGTCCTCCACTAGACATCCCATAATACAGGTTGGCTTGCTGTCTTCTTGGCAGGACCATACCAGACTGCGGGAGCCCACCACTGGAGGTGGGCACCTCACACACCCCACTCGACCCCGCTCCTGGACCCCCTTGACAACTCATGGGGCAGACACGGGCTCAGGGCATCTACAAAATGGTGGCAAGGGCTCTGCCCTGCCTTGTGGGGTTCTAGCAGCGTTAAGTACTGGAGATGCTGTGGGGCACACAGAAGTCATGCCATGGGAAGGGTGAGGGTACTGGGGGAAGGGGGCCCTGGGGAGCTGGGAGCTGAACCCAGCAGGGAACAGCACAAGACAATAGATGCCTCTGTTCCAAAAATAGCTGGCGATGTGGATGCTTTCCAAGGAGGAACCCAAATCTGGAGAGTGCACGAGGCAGGCAGCAGCATGTTGGATGCCAGAGGAGCTGGACAGGCACATTTCAGAAAGCCAAACAAGCGCGCCGACAAATAGGTAACGTGGCAGCCAGAGGCCTGAATGAGCAGGTGGTGAAACTGCATGTCTTGCTGAAAGACACGCTGGGCTTGGAAACTGGTCGTGCAAGGCTGGCAGGGCAGCCTGCAGGCTGCCGGGGAGCCTGCCCGGCGCCCTGCTCCTTCAGAGAGCCTCAAACACGCTCCCTTCCCCCAGGGCAGGACGGACCGGCCAAGCACTGCAAGCCTGGTCCCACCACGACCTCCTTGGTGTGCTCCACTCCTCTCCCCACTGTCCTTTGATGGGTTCCTGCAGCGCTTCCAAAAGGGAGGGATGTGCAATGGTCCCACTCCCGTAGCTGCGCCTCTTCTCTACTTCCCAGGCACTGAGCCAGGAGCACTGCCAGATGGCAGGGTGGCCTTGTACCTGGCAGGGTGTGGAGAGCTTATGGAGCTGCTGCTTATCTTCTGTGGGTTCAAGGCTCAAAGATGCACAGCTCCTGTGTTTGAAACTGCATCCTTCTCTTGATGCTGCAGAGCAGTGCCTGGACTGGGGCTGCAACATGCCCTCGTTGCTGCATCCCACGACACCAGGCTCAGTGGGAGACTGAGGGATAGATGGAGCAAAAGTGCCAGATGCCATCACTGTGTCTGATTGTCTCCAGGCACATGGGCCTGATATTCCCAAACAGGAGCAACAAGAGCATCCCAACTGCCTTACACTGCTACCATGCTTTGAGGGGCTGCCTCTCCCCCTCCCTGTACTGGCTCCCATTCTCTCCACCTCCACCACCTGGTGCTCACTGGGTGTTTGGCCACAACCTCCAGCTTGTACCTATGACCCTGGGGACTTCCCGACAGTCACCCTGCTGAGCACTGGTGATGCCCAGCCAAAGCCAGGTAGGTCAGCCCAGTGAAAGTATTGCTTCTAGCCCATGTCCCCAGTGTCATCTCTATTCAGCAATTGCTGTGAGCTCCAAGGGACAAAAAAAACCGTCAGGAGGCTGTGTTGAAAAGTACAGAAGTAAGACTTAAAAGATTTAGAAGTAAGACTTGGGTTCATGTGCATTTTGGAAAAGCCTTCTGCTGTTTCAGCCTGCGTGGGTCCCAGCTGCAGGGTCTGCTCTGCAAGCAGAGGAATAGAAGTGCTCTTGCTTGCTCCTTTCTTTCAGATGAAACCAGAAATACTGATGGAGGTGGCTCAGCAAATATTGCAGAGTTTGGGGTGAACATGCAATCTTCTGCAGCACGACGTGCACAATGCAGTCTGCAGTTCAAGTGGGGCAATCTCTCTGTAGCGTACATGCTGCTGGGTTGCTGTCGGAGAGCTTGTGCAGATCTAGTTTCTTTCCCCGAGTTCACAGGACAGATGCAGCCATACGAGCAGCTTCCTGTTGATGCAGACTCTCTGGCTCTTTGCTGAAGTTATTCTCCAACAAATATTGTTAAAGCCTGTTCAAAATCTCGGTGCAAAGTTAAAGTGCTGGGGCATCGTGGCATAACATCATCCCTGCATGATTTAAAACCCACATGCCATCCGATCTGAGAAAGGCAAGCCTGAGATCTGGTGCAGCACTCGCCCGCTGTCCCCTCCCTGGCCTCCTCTCTGCTGCAGCCACCCTGGTGCCCATGGTGAGGGCTGGATCTGCAGAACCCGAGCGATGGGAGAACATCACCTAAGCCTGCAGAGTCTGCACTCAGGAGAGGAAATTCACTCCAGCTGCCAGCTCTGAGTGATAAGACAATCTCCCTTCATCTCTTATTGCCACTTGCTCCACCCCTTCATTCTTTTTTTTTTTCCGGTTGCACCCAAAAGCCTGAGCTGCCCGGAGTTTTGTACACCGCTCTGCATTTTCCCCTGGTTACACCGCGTCACATTGACGTCAGGGAGGCAGCGAGGGGCACGCTAATGGGGCTTCTTTCATAACCTGCCTGCCCTGGGGGCACTTGTTAAACGTTGGGGCTGCGTGATACACAGGTAACGGCACTGGAGACTGATTGCAAGCAGTCCGGAGGGAACCCACACTGGTTTTTCTGCACAGCCTCCCTGCCAGACTGGGAACAGAGCAAACACGCTGAGAAAGGAGGCTGGAAAAGGGCAGGTACCTGTCTTGGCTGGCGGGGCTCGGGTGCGTGCTGTTTGCGGCTGTGATTTCTTCGTGCGTTGCTGAGCTGGCAGCACCCATACAGGGGGAATCACTTCTAGAAAGTGAAAAAAATTAATTTAAAACTCAAGTTGTTGCAGACTTTGGAGCTTGGCACGGCCATTTTTGCAGGGTTGGGGTTTTTTTGGTGTTGTCATGATCAAGTGAGGTCGCGGGAGATGACAGCTTCTGCAGCTCTGGTCAACAGACGACATCGCGGTCTGGGTTTTATTCAGATGGACTCCGACAGAAATTCCCTGTGAGAGGTTACGGGCTGCCAGGAAGGGGCATGCAAAAAGCTGGAGGGTGGGGACAGGGTGGTCCATCCAGAGCTGTGGGACAGATCCCCACTCCCAGGCTCAGCAGTGTTGCTCCAGGGTCTGCAGAGAACCCTCTGCATCCACCCCGGGACAAAAGATCGGGGGTCTGGCCACAAGCCTCCGGCTTGGGCAGTACTTCTTATTTATCCATCCTGGTCTGCCAACCCAGCACCCTGCGGGTGCTGTGGGCATTCGTAGCGAGCATCAGCCCCTTCAGGAGCACATCAGAGTTATCCCATGCTCTCAGGTTGGACACGGCCTCATGGCGGTGAGGGGGACGGGTCTTCAGTTTTTCCATTTCCCTTTTGCTCAAGCGTCTTCTGAAAAAAAAAAAAAAAAAAATCAATAAAATATCTTTAAGAGTTCCCCAGCCCTGCCTCCTTCTCCTTCATGCCTGCTCCTTGCTGGAAAACAAGAAGGATTACCTCAGCTGCTGGATTTCTCTTGCTCAAGGAGGCTTGTTTGCAATAACTCCTGGCATGGCTATATGTTAAATGCTGACCCAGCCTGGGTTTCAAAGAGCCAAGGTTTTGGGAGGAGGGCATAAATTTTGGCCTCATTTTGGGACACAACCCTAATTTTCAGACTTTGATCTCTCCTTCCCGTGTAATGAAAATCCGTTTCTTGTCTTTGGGGATTCTATTGTAGACAGAAGAAACCGGCGTGGTTTGCATATGGAAAAGAATTACTATGAGTTGCTTTTTAAAACATTTTTTATTGATGTGCTCCTAGTCTCCTGTTTGCTGGTGGGTAATTAAGTCAATTAACAAGCATCTGTTTATTTATTTCCCTCATTTATGGATGTAAGCAGTTTGGGTAGCAGTTTGTAACAAGGGCCTGCTGTAGCTTGCCTGCCGATACATGAATATTCAGGCGATCACTTGCCTCTATCTATGGGGACCTGCCTCCTCTGCCTCAGGGACACCGGGTGCAAGTTTTGGGGTGGGCAGCTGGGGGGCTTAGGCTGGGCTGGCACGGGGCCGGGGTCCTGCCCTGGGAGCATTCAGGAGCATGGCATGCAGAAGATGGAGCACTGCTGCTGCCGGCTCCCTGCCGCATTAGGGCCCGTCCTGCAGAAAACAGCTGTGTCTAGTATTTTTCCAGGGTGTCGGCACCCATAAAATAAGTTGCCTCCTGACCTGCATTTTAGCAAAGCTCCTCAGACACTCTTGCAGCCCTGTCGGGCTTTTGTGTCCCTCTCACAGACCGAAGCTTCAGCATCCTTAAAAAAACAGGCTTTGGGTACCATGCTCACAAGGAAGCCCACAGAGGGTGGAAGCCATCTCCCACCTCCCCTCTGCTCCTGGAGGACAGCCTGATTTAATGCATCGCCCCAGCCGTGGCTCCCCTCTCCTCCCCAGACCCATGCACTTTGCTCTTCCTGAGTGCCTGGGAGAGGAATCGCCACCGGGGAAGCAGCAGCTCCCTGGTAATTTGCCATCCCCGGGTTCATGTGGGCATCCCTGGGTGCCCAGGCACATCCCCACCAAGCCCACTATCACTCCTGGGCAGCCGGGTGGCCCTGACCTTCTGGTGGACGCTTCTCCCCAGAGTATTTTGGGGTCACCAGAGCACCCTGGAGGCTGCTCTCCCCACCTCCCTTGCCAAATGAGCTCCCTGCGCCTAGAGCCAAAGGCTACGAACCTGGCAAGCAACATTCCCGCGTGGAAGAAAGAACTTCTAGTGATGTCTTCAAAGAGTTATTTAATCACAGGGAGCACAATTAAAGAGGCCTAGGAGCAAGAGAAAAGGGATTAGCAGTATCTGGGAAGAGCATTCATCACGGCGAGCAGTTTGCAGGGGCACATCTGCTGCTGACTCCTCTCTTCCAGATGCACCGGTTTTATTGCCGTGTCAGCAGGATGAATGTTTACTCCCTTTTAAAGCCGTCAGGCAACTCAGATGCCGAAACCGTGTAGCGCTAAACATGCTTGTTTTCTAGAAGAGGAGGGAAATGATGCTTAGAATCGAGGGAATTGCTAGAGCAATTGGTCTTGCATCTTCTGCTCCTGATGTGAGACTCCATCAACAGCTCCAGAGGAGGCTGCAAGAAAGCCAGTGGCTGGCAGTTGCGGGGCTACCTGCCCCCCTGCACACGTGCTTGGGAGAAGGGAGAGCAGGATTCCTAACAACCCTTTCAAAATTCCTTGGGCTTGGTAATTTAGTTCATTTAAATGAACAATTAGAGCGCAGTTTAGCACTATCTCATTGCAGCTTCCACTGGATGGCTGGACTTCCCCCCCCCCGCTCTTCAAAAGAGATGACAGAGTTTTGGCGTCTTACAGTAAAAATCATCAGGGCTGGCAGCGCCGGAGTGGGTGTGCAATCAGGGACAGAGTGGTTGCGTGCCAAGAAAACACAGGTGACAGCAGGTGAGGAAAGGCACGCGTGGGCATGTCATTTCTAGGGTGCGGGGAGCAACAGGGCACTGCAGGGCCCACGCTGGAGATGCACATCTTGCCTTTTGGCCAAAGATCTCCAGGGTGGCTGGAGTTGGCCGGCACCTTCTTGCAGCTGGGACCATACCTGCCATGTGGTGCCGGTGAATTACTGCTGCTGTTTGAAGGGTGGGTTGTTTTTCTGCACCACCAACGGGAAGGAAACGCAAGGAAGGGATGTGAATGGAGACAGAAGGTAGAAAACCTCAAGAAGCAGCAGTGGCGTGGCTGACTGCAGATAGCCTGGAACAGGCAGAGCACCTCCAGCATGGTCTACGGTGGTTCCCAGGCAGCAGGACTTGATTTGGGGGATTTGGGATGTCTGGGAGCTAGCACAAACACACGGAGAGCCTCCTCCCATGAGCAACACGGACAGAGGGTCCCCAAAGAGGCAGGATGCTCACTACCACTCATTTCAGAGCTCACAGAAATTTGCCATCAAGTTTTGAGAAAACTCAATGAAAAGAGTCAAACCAGTCCATTCCCTATTTCAATGCAAACCAAGGTGAGAAGCATCCCAGGGTGCAGTGTGCAGGCTGGTGGGGAGAAGGGGTCAGACTGTTTCTGCTGCTCAGCCGTCCTCTGGGCCGAACCAGCCCCTGTCACCGAGCCACGCAACATCAATCTGCAAACCCCCAGCTCAGGAAGCTGCATCTCTCCTTGCACAGCTGCTCACTGTGGTGGTGGTGGTCTCTGCTCCTGCCACTGCCCATGAGGAAGCTGCAGCCACCCATCATCACCCAGATCTATTGCTGTCTCAAGACGGTGTCCCAGCCAGAAGAGGAGCGCAGCAGTCCCGGGCTCGCCTGTGCAATTTTGGGCAGTGATTCACACCTGCCCTGCTCCAACAAGAGACCCAGAAAAAGCGTCCGATCTTATTTACGGCAGAAGCGGGAGGTATAATAATAATAATTGGATGAAAGTTTGCCGTAATGGATAGTGCACCGGCTGCAGCCCAAAGCTGCTTAATAGACCCAATTTCCATGTGACAGTTGAGCAAAGGCACTGGAGAAATTCACATCAAATGGCTCTGATCGATAAACAAAAGATACCTTTGGGGCAGCGCAGAGCTGGGACCTCGGGTGGCAGCCCCCTCGCCACGCAGCGGGTGCGGGGAGTCTGCCCAGCGGATGCGATCCCGTCGGGGCAGTCTCTGCCAGCTCCCGTTTTATGGCTGGCCACGTTCTGCCGGAGTGGCTGGTCTGCTGGCTGGTGGGAGCAGATGGTCTCTTTAAAATACAACCAATGCTGCCAAGGCCTGCCGCTTTTATTAGCTGCCTCGACGCACGCAGTCTGCGAGGTGGCACCCATCCATCTCCTCTACCACCCAGCCCCGCTGGTGTCCCCTTTCCCCCTGCCCCATGGACGCTGATGGGATCACAGCTGACAGAAGAAGGCCTGCTATTGATTTTTGCTTCATATTTTGGCAGGGGGAGGATAAAAAGTTCTAGTTTCTGTCTTAAATTAGTGGGGTGAGATCAGAGGCTGCAGCAATATTGCACAGCCTGGGCCCACCAGCTAATGAGAGCGCATCAAAGGCTCTCAGGGAGTCTTGCCTCGCCTTGCTGCCTTCGTCTCCCTTTTTCCAGCATGGGGGTAAAGGGAGGTGGGTCTGGGCTGTACATATGCCCTGCGACCATGCTGCACGGAGGTCCCACCAACTACACTGGATGGAGATCCCACCAGCCAGCTGGAGCACAGCGTGACCTCCCAGCCGGTGTCAGGCTCCCCGGGGTGCCCAGGACACAAGGCGGGGGGTGATGGCAAAGCCAGCCCTCGGCACAGGGAACGCTGGGTTCAGCTCCTGCCCCTCGCTGAGGCTGTCGCTGTGGACCCGCTACCAAACCCTGCCAATTGCCCGCTGACACCAAGTTTGGGGCGTGGGAACATATTTTGGTAGCAAAGCCGGCTTAAGACATTCTGACCCCTGGATAGCACCCCATATTGGGTGGGATCTGGTTTTAAAAGTTAATAATAAACTGCTCCTTGCCAGATTTTGGTATTTGGCCTATTCCAGTGTTTCATTCTGTATGTGCATTTTTGGGGGCTAGGGTCGGGGGAACAAGGAATTACCAACACAACTACAGAGGCAGCGTTAGGGCAAGTATAAACCTCCAGGACATGGGGGAGGAGGGAAATTTCTTCCACCCACTTTGCCCCCAGAGAAACCACGCTCATAATTGCATCCTCTGACCCCTCATTTAATTCTTTTTAAAGTCTCTGGAAGACACACATGAAGACAGTGTATTATTTTCCTGGGCAAATGAAATGATATGCTTTCAGCCCATGGAAATTATTTCTATTCTACACCTTTTCCTTAATCCCACACAATTTGAGAGACGGCTGATTTATAGATTTTGGAGGCTCTCTTTTTTTCCCACTGCTGCCAGAAATGAAATGGATCGTGTATTAGTTTAGATCCCGCAGTGGATAAGGATGAGGTTTCTCGGCTGCAGACTGTCTGGGTGCAGGGCTTGCTGCACGCTGGAAGGCAGCGTGTTTGCTGAGCACTCCCCATCTCCCCCGTGGACAGGGCGT
>NW_009202348.1:84039-122732 GCF_000690835.1 Fulmarus glacialis
GGACGATGGTGGGAGAGGCTTTTAAACAGCCATCCCTGTGCACATATGGGAAGGCTGTCGCAGAGGAGCATCCCTGGCTTCAAAGGACGACAGAAATAACTCTGGTGAAGTGGCTCTTGAACATAGGACACACCAGGGATTGCCCACCTGAAAAACGCAGCATACCTGAGAGGTCAGCTTTTTGATAGTTGAGGTGAAATTACTGAAGGCAGCCTGGCACCAGCCAGCGGAGGAACCGCGCTTGGCATCTGTCCCGGACGGGGTCCATCCCGCTGCTTAAGCAGAGGTGGGCTTCTCGCACAGCTCCTGGCTTTTGTAGAGGCTTTCTGCTGCCTGCAGGTTGAGCTGGGGGTGCTAAGGACAAGTGTCCCCGAGCAGACCACCACTGCAGGCCAATAACTGTCTGGTAGGACATACCACCTCCAAAAGTGGAGCAGGATTGCCCTGCGGGGGCTGAGAGCCAGAGTCTGCTGCGAGGACACTGGCAGGATGATGTGGGAAGCGCTGCAAGCCACCCTTTGCATGGGGGGAGAAAGCATCCCTGGCAGGACCCTTCCATCTGATCCACCTGGGATCACTGGGGTTAACAGCACCAGATGCTGAAACCTTGTAAAGGGGAGGCTTTGGTGTCAGGGAAGCTGGGAAGCTTCCCAGGCCCTAGGAGAGAAGAGGGGGGTTGTCTTTTTCCTCGCTGCGTGCACCCAGCTGAAAGCCTTTAACAACTGTCTCCAGCCGTCGGAGCCGAGCTACGCATCTGCGCTACTGCTTTATGTGGCTTTTGGATCAGAGGACACGGTGAGTGGCATCGGCAGGCTGACAAGGATTAAAAGAATTATTATTCCCCCCCCTTTTTCTTTACACATGACAAGGTAGGAGGAAGATACGGAGGATGCATATCATGGCCACAGAAAGGGGCACTTGATCCAAATTCCAGGGAGGAGAAAGAAAAACGTGAAGCGAAATGAGTTAAGTAATTGCTACACAAGAAGATGAAAGACAAAGCAGAGCAAGCAAAGAGGTTACTTTGCAGGGGTGGGTGGTTTCAGTGTCTTTATAATGCAGCCCAAGTAGGGTCCCTCTCACAGTTGTTCTTATTACCATTAATAATTACCCCTCCCTAATGCTTTCCTCTTCTAAGCACTTTACAGGCACTTGCGTACTGCAGATGGTGCCAACAAAGATGCAAAGAGCACTAAAGGTAGGAGCAAGAACGAGCTCTCTGGAAAACACAGAGAGAGGGAGATGAGGAGAGACACCCTGTCATCGCTCCTGTGCCAAACCCCGCTCCCTGAAGGGGCAGACCTGCATCGTGACATTCATTTGGAGGAGGGAAAAAAAAAAAAACAAACCAAACAACCCAAAAAACCCCACAAACAAACAGGTTTTGGTTTGGACATCGAAAGCTTTTTTGGCAGGGAAGGCAGATGCTGTTATTGATGTAAGACACCGTTCAGCTAACCTTCCCAACAGGCTATCCTGGGGTACCATCTACCCATTGCCAAATTTTTTTGTGTGTCCAATGCACCCTGGTTTTATCACCCCTTTCAGTGCTGCTTCTTCCAGTGCGCCCTGTGACAGATAGCTCAGGAGCTGAAAAATCCCCCGTGGCCATTTCTCTGGGACATCTTGTCCTTGCTAGAGTGTGAAACTCTCCAGGACTTGCACGTGTTTGTGGCCCCTGCCCTGCGATGGTGTAACAGCCCCACACAGGAGGATTTCACTGACAAAGGGACTGCTCTGGGCTCCCTTTCAACAGGGAGATGAAATAATCCTGATGGCATCATCTCATTTGGCCTTTCTTTTGCTCCAGCTGTTCCTGCTTCTCCTCCAGAGATGCAGCTGCCTTTGAGAATCGCTGAATTGGAGGAGGAGAGGTTTTGGCTTCTGTCTCCCCAGTGCCCCCCGCACTTTCTGAGGCGGCGGGACCGTTTTCCTGAGGAGACCTGTAACACGAGCAAGACAAACGTTGGCTGTCTTGTGCGGTCATGTCTGGATTTCGGGGCAGGCTTTCCTGTTTGGACAAACGCAAGGCTCAAGACGAAATTCAAGAAGGTGAAAATCCACATGCTGCACATCCAAGAATATATCGAAGAGAATGAAGCTCCAGCAGCAATTTCCACGCAGCCCTGGACACGGCCACAGGCTTACTGGAGGATCCTCGCCTTCCCCTCATCTGTTCTGGCCTCCCATTTCTTGCAAGAGGTGCAGAGACCCTGCGGCTGTCAGGGGTGCAGCCCAGCCTGCGGGCGAGGGGCTGAGGCATGGGGAGATCACAGCAACAGGGCAAAACACAGTTTTCCTGAATTTCCTCCCAGAAATGACTGAACTAAGCGTTTGGGGAGGCCAAAACTAAAAAAAAAAAAAAAAAAAAATCTAAATATGCTTGAGGCATCAGCACAACTGATTACTCGGTGCATGCTTGGATTTTAGCTAGGTTAAAAGCAAGCAGGGTTACAAGCCTACAGCAAACTCAGCCTGCTGCTTCCTCACCTCCTGCCGCAGCTTTGGTTCAGACACAAGTGCTGCTCAAACAGCTCACGTTCCTGTGGGGAGGGTGGAAACCTTGGCTGATTTATAGTTTGTGGGCAAATCTGGTCGTAACTCATTCCTCATCCTGCTCTTCAGGGAGGTCTTCTCCATGGGCTTTCTCACGAATTGGGAAGAGGAATGAAGCCAGTGACAAACAGAGGTCCTAAAGCAGCCAGAAGACTCCTGGTCTCACTCCCAGGCTGCGAGGCTTACTTCTCTGAATCTCTTCCTTCGAAAGCTTCTTGCCTTTACTAAGGACTAACTGGAACTCCTGTAGTTCAAGTGGGGAGTTTAACCTGAGCTCACCTGAGGCTGTTACAGGCTACAGACACTTGCCCATGCCAGAAACAAGTGAAGATGCTCTTGCTCACTGGCAGTAAGTCAGGAGGTAGCCTGGCAGGTAGCCTGCAAGGCTCTTGCTGAGCCCACCCTCTTGCTGTAGAGAGGATGTTCTCCACCGAGGCCACGTTTTTGGCAACAGTCTCAGGGTTTGCTGGGCCTAGGATTTCCAAACAATTCAGCACTCAGCAGCCACCTTCGACCTTGCACTGCTTCCACAAGTCCCAGGGAGCCAGGTCATTGCCACTTTGGTCCTCAGTCACCCCTCCAGGCAGTGTGAGCCACTGCAGGTGCTCCGCCTGGAGCAGGTATGGAAGAAACCCAAAGCACCTGGTGGCAAGCTGGTCTCCCACCCTCACCCTGAGTCTGCACCCCACATGCCAGCAGACATGGAGCCATGGGAGAAATCAGTATGGGGCAGGCCCAGGGAAGAAATTATGTGCAGGGCAGGTTTGTGAGAGGCAGGGAGGCTGGGAATCATTTTAGGAACCAGAACAAGAGACTAAACCATTTTCTCCTTTCTGTGCCCTCATGCTGCAGACTTGCTCCCTGTTTTCTCACTGCCCAGAAACTCTCACTCACGTAGAAGCTATGGACTTCCCCTTAAATCAACAGTGCCATTAACACTCTACTTTCAGAGAATTTCCCCAAATGGCACAAAAATATGCTACTGCTGGAGAGGCTGCTGAGGCTGGCCTGGCAAATACACTGAATACTGATACAGTGCTGTGCTTGGAAAGGAGAGAGCAGAACTGTCTGCTTCCAGGGGAAAAACAAACACACAAACAAAAATTCCTCTAATATTCATGTGTCTCCCAGGAAAAAAACTGATGTGGAGAACACCCAAAGCACACACTTCCAGTACAGCCCTGCCCTTACAGTGGCTCTTGTTCAGGAAGACATACCCCATCTTATTTTGTACAAGCCAAGAGAACCTTTCCAGGCAGTGGGATAGTGACAAGAATACCCATGGAGCTGCTACACGATGCCCATCCAGCCCAGCAGGGTCTCAGCAACACACGGGAATATCAGCCTCCCTGCCTGCTTAAAAGGTCCTTCATGATTAGGTCCCAGCCTGATGACAAAGGACTTCGGGCCATGTTTCTTGAGGTTTTGAGATACCCGTTTCCCCCTACCTTTGTACTTGTGGGAAGGCAACTCCCAGCACTAAGAGCAGATGCTCTTGCATCTCTTCAGTACACTGGGTGCTCAAAGCTGCAGGGACAAGCTTTATGGCTGGCTGCAGCCTTTGGTGCTGGGTACAGTGCAGTGCTTCAGGACTAGATAGAGCTACAGCTGCCGTGGGACCAGAGTGTGAAGGCATCTCCACTGGGAGAGAAGGGGAAGCTGCAGGAGAAGCACTGCACAAAGCTGTATAAAAGACCAGGGGAGAAAAACAGCCCATGAGAAGGGGTTTCCACATTGCTGCTGAGCCAGACACTCACCCCTCTTCCCCAGCAGGGACTCACAGACATGCTTCAGGCAGCTGCACCCTCTCACTGGAGCTTCAGACATCATGTCCACATGGGCCACAAGCCCCACAGTCCAAGGATGAGAAAACAAAGAGAGATGCAATAAATAACTCCTTGTCTCAAAAGACTGTTGAAAAACCAAACATGCAAAGGCTTGCAAGTGGCTGCAATAAAAGGATACAAACAAGTCCCTAACCCCAAGCAGGGAGTGCTGTGCTCATATTTGAGAGGCACAGCTGAGAGCCCTGCCCATCTCCTCAACAGGTGAAAAGCATTTCATCCTTCACAGCAGCCCCCGTCACTGCTGGGGAAACTTCACTGCCTTCAAGAGCATCCTAGCTGGGAAAAACACAGCTTCATCAATATTTGATACCGCGGGCAATGGTCTGCAGCTGAAGCGTGCCACTGCCATGGTCCTTACCCACACAAATTGCTGCAAATGTCTGAGAGATGGACCAGCCAACACTCAGGATGAAAGGAAAAAATGGCCAGGACTGCTGCCTGCTCCATGCTGCCTGGAGCGGGGAAGCGACACAATGGAGAGATTACAATAAGCGCATAAATCAATTGGGGGAAAGCGGGGAGCATAAACACTGAGATGATCACTGAATACACGGGGAAGTGGACATATAAGCAGAGGCAGAAGTTTTAATAAATACACATTCCTCGGGAAACTCCGCCTCTGGCACCAGCAGAAGGTTTTTCCACAGAGTGGAGCCAGTTAGATGACTGGTGCCCCGTGGTCAGGACCAGCTGGGCATGTGCACCCACCGAGGAGAAAGAATGAAGCCCGTGACCTGCACCCCGTCATCCCAACCCCACAGCCCTGCCTGGCGGTGGGTACAGCCGATGCAGGACACCAACTGATGTGGGCAGGGAGTGCCTGGCCCTTCCTGGGCAACCCAGCAGGATTAGCTGCTAGCACACAATATCTAACCCTGCGGGAAGTGTCATGACAGGGAAGTGGCTCCAAGGACAAAACATCCTGCATCGTTCGCTGGGCTCCTCACTCTGCTGGGATCCTGTTGTATGGCATCAGCATTGCTTCTCCCCTGTACCACACACAACCATTCTTTCCGCAACCCTGGGCTTGTCCTGCACCCTGGCAGCAGCTCTTCTGTCTCAGGGGCACCAGCACTTCACGTGAGGAATGGGAGGCATCATCTCCATTAGACCAGGGACTAGTCATAAGCCAAGGGCACCCCCTACAAGGAGCCCATAAAAGTGCAATGGGAAGATGGGTCCTGGGGCACTGACCTTTGGGGAAGCGTGGTGAATGGCCACAAAGCAGCTTTGTCCTCAGCCCTCGGGTAGTCTTTGGCCTGGCTGTCAGAAAGGTCACTCCAAAGGGCACCCTGAGGGACATGACTTTTCCTTGAAGTCCTTTAGGTTCAACCGCTTGTGACGGGGGTTCTCCAAAGCCGCCCGGTGTTACTGGCGGCTTGACACCACTTTTAAAGATCCCACATTCAGGGATGCAACTAAGCAGAAGCAGCGTGGGGACAGGGGACATCAAATTCACCAGGTCCTGCCAGCCATAGCTGCTAAGGCAAAGAGGCTGCAGGCTGAGCATCGCAGCTGGAGGAGCCTGAAGACACAGAAGCCACGCTTCAGGTGCATGTGCAATCACCTCTTTTTGTAACTGTGCCCACTCTACAGTCCTCCCTTCACCTCATGCTGGATTAAAACCAAAGCGGCATCTAAAATGGTTGCTCCAAACCTCCCTCCCAGCTACAGGATACACTTTCTGGGCCAGAAATGTCTGACAACATATTCCCTGAAGGATGCAAGGAAGTCTTCAAATTTGATGTGGCAGCCTTTCCTTCCTTCATTACAGGCAGCACTTCCTTGGGGATGACCCGCATATTTATGCCCCCAGCTAGAGGAAGGTGTTCTAGCACGTGTGCAAACAGGCTCCAGCTCTGCAGAGGCATCAGGACGGACTCCAGCAGGCAGTCGGTGGCATAGCCGGCATCTGACTCCATCCTACTGCCTCCAAAATCCCTGACTCTTCAAAATCCCCCACCCCTCAAAATCCCCCACCCCTCAAAATCCCCCACCACTCAAAATCCCCTTGCACAGCTGGTTGAAGAGCCGGGCCACAAGTGGGGTGAAGCACCTGGAGGGTGCAGGGAGCAGGCTGCAGGGCGAACTCAAGCCCCCGATGTCCGCAGAGGCAGCTCTGCAGTGTGCGAGAGGAGATCCCTTCCCCTGCAGTGTTCTGCTTGCATAAGCAACGTTTACACTATTAAATTCAGAAAAGCAATAACATCCCCAGCAATAGATGCTGCTCACGATAGCTCAGGCAACAGATAAGAATCCCGGAGATATGTTATTCCTGTTCAAAGTCTTGGTCACAATGACCTCCATGGATATTTTAAAATCAAGCTGGTTTAACTCTGTTTCTTTGTTTGTTTGTTGTTGCATCCGCTTTTTAAAGAAACTTTCAAAGACCATAAGCCCTGTTGTGTATCCACTGTTCATTAGGTTTCCTTTTTCATTTAACAAGGCAAAGACCAGTTAATTAAAAAAAGATCTCCATCTCCCAGCTGACATATTGCCCTTGGCCCAAGCGATAGTGCTCCCCACCCTGCGCACAGAGCTATTGCTGCAGCTGCTTGGGCACAACACGAACTGAAATGGAAATGCAAAGCAGAGGCTGTGCTGACAGAGACTCGCAAGTGCCCCTCGGAGCTCACTGAATTTGGAAGCTCTCACCGAAAAGGGAAGGCAAAGCGCCAACCACAAAATGAACCTGGCAGAAGGAGAACTCCCTCTTCTTCTCCCTCCTCCCAGGAGAAAAAAAACAGCCCTCTGAGGGGATGTGTTTGCACCATACAGGGATCCAGTAAAGAACTGACAAAGCCAGAGCAAAACAGGAATGAAAGCCTTCACTGCTGCTTCCCTCCAGAGCTAACGGACAAACAAATAAAAAAAAAAAGAAGCAGAATCAGTTTATTTCCCATCGAACACCGAAGCTTGGGCGTGTTACTGCTTTGGGGTGCAGCACGGTTCTGTAGTGCTCTCATACTGCACCCCTGGGCCAGCCCCGGAGACAGGAACTGCTCCTGTGCACTGGCACTTCTTCCAGCAAGGTCTCCAACAGGAGATGTGGCTCCAGACCCTAACCCTGCAACATAACCCTCTTCATGAAGCTCTTTAAGTATGGGTAGGAGGAAAAACTTGCTTTTCCCAAAACAGACTCCTTCCTTCCAGCAGGGATCCTCTGATGGCAAGACCTATTTGGCACCCCCACGTCTCCTCCCATATGGGACAAGTCCTGGAGAACACACTCAGGACCAGCCTGTGTCCTGGAAGGGGCAGAGGCCACAACGAGCAAAAGGCAGACAGACTGGGCAGCCAGCAAGCGAGCATCCCAGCTGGTGAGAGAGAAGGGACGGGTGGTCTCACGGAGCCCACAGCCCCCACTGCAAAGCTCCACGTCCCTTCTAATGCAGAAGGGCTGCTTCTGAAGCAGCAGACATGCACGGCTTCGTTCAAAACCCCTCTCTGTAATTACAGATCCATGGTTTCTTCTGGGCTTCCACTTATTTAATCATCCTTTCTCATCTGCATTTAATACCCTGAGCTCTGTCAGAGGGCAAAAACACAGCCTTTACATCCAGAAGGACAAGAGTTCCCTGCAACAGCTGCTATATTTAACAAAAAATACACTGGGTTGTCATGGCAACCCTGGTTTCTAAAAATAGAAATGCCATATACAGCACAGTCGAGAGCACAGGCAGCACTAACGGAAGCTGCTTTAATAGAGCGCTGGGAAATGGAAGTAAACTTTTATTCTTCATGGGAATTGGTATCAAGCAAATCATGCAAAATCACATAACCCTTTACTAATTAAGACCTTGGTCCGGTGCAAAGGATCCCCATTTCCCTTGGCTCAAATATTGATCCATGTTCTCTAGTGCCTCGGCTCAAAAGTGTGCTTCGGGGGTGGGGGCTGAAGCAAGCTGGACCGGCCGAGCAGCGATGAAGCTGGCATGCCGGTGCTGGAGGCGGTTGCTTTTCCTCCTGGCACTGACATGCTGAGGCCCAGCATGGCCAAGCCACCGTGGCTCCGGCATCAGGGCAGGTTCCAGCTCCCGGGAAGTTGGGCAGGTTGTCAGGTCACCCCCAGCCAGCAGATCTGTTGGGGTAAGGCTGAGTTTTGGTAACCTCAGTGCTCACAGCTGGTGCTCAGAAGAGCATCTGGTCCTGCCTTGCTTGCTTTAGATGACCTACAGAGTGGGTATCAGAGCCACGCCCGAGATATACAGGTTTCCAAATGGCCTTTTCCCCCTCCACTGACAAAACCAGGTCTTCAGGCATTAAATCAGGCTCCCCCCCAGGAGAGCCTTCTCTTTTCTCGCTGAAATACGGACCCCCCCCAGCACAGCATTGTTAGCAAAACATGCAACGAGCACCCTACAGCATGAGCCAGCTGAGCATCTTCTGAAATCTGATTAGCAAGGCTGAGTAGTCACAGCCTGCTTATGAACAGCAGTTGCTTCCCATTGCAGCCTAAGTCTCCAGTCATCTCACTAATTCTCCTTGACATTTCTTACTCCAAGTGGAAGGCGCGCGTTGCCAGATTGCAAACCCCCAGTGTTGTTTCCAAGCCCCGCTTCCCCGGATGGGAGGATCAGCTGCCCGCTTGCTGCAGAGTCCCCTGGTTTAGCTCTCCCCGTGCAACACTGGCTTCTAGGAATCCTTGAGCGTCGCGGTTGAGTGCTACGTGCTTTCTGGATGATGCACAGCTCTGCTTGACTTCTGCACCACTCTTTAAAGGAAGGCGTTGGATAGCGAGGAAGGGCTCTTGAAGAGGAAAATATTTCACATTGTTGTAGCAGTGTGTGAGTGTTCATTTTTTTTTCCCACTTAAGAAAAAACAGATTGCCAGACCCGATGGGAACCTAAGTCAATCCAGTGCAATATTTTCCCTATTTCATGGCTGATACCAGCAGCCTTGGAGGAAACCAAGAAATCCTGTGGTGTGCATTCGTGGCATTACCTGCAGTGGTTTGCAGCAGTGCCAGCACTTCCCCAACACTGTGTGCTCTGCCTCAGTTTTGTGCCACTCTTGAGTTTCATAGGTTCTTCCCATTGACTGTAATATTTGCAGTATTCCCAGTGCCTTTCAAAGCAGGATTTTGAAATGGTCAAATTTAGGCATCTGTATAGAAAAAGGGGGTTAGGGTACCTTGTGATCTCCGTGGACAAATTGGCTGTCCAGGGACCAGAGGACTCATACGTGCTGAAACCAATAAATAATTTTACTGCAGATTGAAATAGCATTGAAGATGATGTCACTTGGCTTAAAACCTGGGTTACTCTATAGCCCAAACCTTGAGCTGCTAGCTGCCGACACTCCAGGCAGCTCATGGTGCCTAGCAAGCATGCATCCACCAGTCTTGTACTTTTACAAGTGGATATGTGGCTGTTGTTTCTGCAAGTGCAGCTTGTCATGCAGTGTTTAAGTGACTGGACCATGTCACACGCACAGATGAAGCCTCAAGCTGAACCCCAGAGACAACTAGCCCTTGCTAACACCCAGTAGAACAATTCTGATGGACCTCAGACCTTCTGAGCCTACCCTTCAGTCCTTGTGGCTGAAGATCATTGCTTTCCCTGAGAAAATGCAGCGTGATTAAACACACAACAGGAGCATCACTTGCCTTGTTGGACAGCTTGCCAATGCCATGCCAAGCCCACAATCTCTCTCTGTGGGCTTACACACCAATTTGTCATGCAAAACTAAACCCCTTCTCTCTGCATACTTGAGCACCAGACCTTGCCAAACACGTGAATGCACCTTCCTTGCTGGGCATGCAGGGAGACTAAGGGGATGAATACTGGCAAGCAGTGGGGGCTCTCTTGACTCATTGTATCTCCCACCCACGGTGGACACATCAACGTTAGAATCATAGAATCATAGAATCATTAAGGTTGGAAAAGACCTCTAAGATCATCAAGTCCAACCGTTAACCCAACACCACCATGCCCACTAAACCATGTCCCTAAGCGCCTCATCTACACGTCTTTTAAATACTTCCAGGGATGGTGACTCTACCACTTCCCTGGGCAGCCTGTTACATTGCCCCTTTGGCGCGTGGTGAAGGAAAACTCCCCTCCATCAGCTGTGTCTCTGTCTCTGCATTTGCTAAATACACTGGCCTGGTACAATCAATGCAACAACCCATTCTGTTACCCAAAACTAGGCAAGATGAAAAAGTTTATGTGAGTCATTAAACTGACAAGTGCCCAGAGCATGTTACTGTGCAATAAATATCACTCTTCCTATACGTACTCACCAAGTTGGAGTTGCGGGCGTATCCAGCTCGCAGAGGCTGGCTCTGGCATGGTGCTGTGGCTGCCAAGGACCTGGCTGGAGGGTGCTGTGGCAGGAAAGAGTGCAAGAGCAACGGCACGGGCTCGGCAGGATGCCTCGCTCAAGGACTTCAGGTTTTGTTTGCTTCATCCCGCTTCATCCTGACCCAGTTCCTGGCCAATCCCAACTCGCCACGAGCTCACTGCAGAGAGTATATAAATAAGGGATGTTTCTCCGACTCCCTCCACCACCTGTGCCGTCCTTGCTGTAGTTTCTGCTCAGCATCTTTTTGTAGCCTCCCCGGGTCTCTGGAAGCAAAGCACACTTGCCCTCCTGCATTTTGTCTCAGGTCTGGCCCACATTTACCCCTGCCCGGCATCCTTCCCCCCTGCAGTGCCCAGTATTCAGATGGATGATGGTGTTTCTTTAGCTTACAGGCTGATAGCCACTGAAGGCCACACGCTGATATAGCCACATGGCTGTATCAGCATCACAGCAGCACCTCCTTGTTACTGACAAGGGCAGTAAATTCGTGGCACTTACAGTGCACAAATAAATCCATACCTTTGTGATGTGTGAAAGGAAGGGCTTTAATGGTGAATATTCTCCAAAACTGGCAAAATGGAAAAGGGCACTGATGAGAGTTACGCTAAATGCCCATGTGACAGCAGGTGGTCCAGTTCCTTGGGCTGGGCACAGCTGCTAAGCACTGAGCTGGACCAAGTGGATAAAGTGGAGGATGCTTGCTACTGGGGGCTGGAGCTTTTAGAACAGGGCAGGGAGTTAAGTGCACAGATCCTGTTATTGCTAATGGTGTTTGTGTTTAGAGCTCCCCAGGCATCGCTTTAGAAACTGCCATGCCCAGGCTGTTAACCCAGTCTCACCTGCTGTTTAGCTTTTGGTACTCAGATGCAAAATTGCATTGTGTTTGGATGTGCAGGGCATGTCGTGAAGTGCTTGCTTCAAGAGACGCAATTTGCCTCCCGTGCTCCTGCCTTTCGGCTGCTCGAAACAAAAAGGAGATTGAGCGACAGCATCTCAGGAAGAGTGGACAAGCAGGCAACAGCCCAACCTGCCCTCCTCGCCCAAATCTCACTGGGAAAGGGGAACCAGTGGTGGTGCTGAGAGGCCTGATGGGTGGAAATGAGGGTCCCTAAAGGGACTTCAGCTTGACTCCCAACCCTTCATCCCCGCTCCAGTGACACCCTCTGGCAGCCCACCCAAACAACTGATCACAGGCAATTCTCAGCATGGGGTTCCTGTGGCACCCCACGGGGCAAGTATCATGGACAAAGCTTAGTTGCTTAAGGTCCTTCAGCGTCCCACCTCATCAGTGGCCAGTGCACAGATGAGCCATGCCTTCATGCTGGAAGTAGGGTGAATTTCTTATGCTGACTTGTGTCAAAGAGAAAAGTCCTGGCTCCCCTGCTGCTGGGCACTGCAACATCCCCTTCTGGGACCTTTCCCTCCTGGTGTCTTTCTCAAAAGACATGAACTGAAGATAATAAAAGATTTCATGAGGGCATCCTTCCCTCCCCGGGAGGATTTCCATCACTCAGTGAGGCCAGACCGCATGTATATGTAACCGCAACCTTCTGGATGCTGCATGTAGAGTCACCCAAGCAATGCTCACAGTCAGTGGGTGCTTTCTCAAGGAAACACGGCTTCTGACGGCACTGTCACAGCCTCAACCTGCTGACATCAACCACAGTTATGCAATAGCAATCCTGCACAAGCCCACAAAGCTTCATCTACAAAGACTGATAAAGCATTTGGCCGACATGTGGACTGTGTGGTAGTCGTACTCTTAGAGTCAAATGCAAGAGAGATCATGAAAAGTGCTCAAGATTTGCAGGGATGAGGCAGAATAAACACAATAAGCTGCTTAATTTTGATGTGGATCTGGCCAGATTTACCTCATGTGCTTAGCTGGGATCCCTGGAAGAAACTCTGTTGGCAGCACACTCCCAGCCCTGGAGACCAAGGGGACGCATCCCAGCCCCTGGCCGGGGCACCAGCATGTCTAGGCAATGCCTCCCGCCAGGAGGTGGACACAGCTCACCCCAGAAAGCTGCATCCCAGGATGTCCACCCATCACAAATCCTCACCTTCCTCCAGATTTCACGCCACCGAGCTGGCTCAGGTTTGTGTCCTGTCCTTGCAGACCTCCCTGCTCTTACAGCATGTGTCCCCCCGCTCCCATGGGCTGGGTGTGGTGGGCACATCCCTCTCCCTTCTCATTCTCATGGTGAGGGACCGAGGTGATACCTCAGCCTGCGTCAGGGATTTATCGCAGAGCAGTGAGTTGTGGCTACCCACTGGCACTGGCTTACCTGTGCAGCATCACCCGAGACACCACGGCTCCCTCGTCCTGCTGCTGGCTACCCAAAGCAGCTGAGCTCTGCCTGGCTTCCCCTCCAGCACAGCTCTGTGCGCCAGCAGCAGCAGAGGCAGGAAGCAAATTTTCGCTGCCCTCCTGGGGGTCTGTGCAGCGTGGGTGTTGAAGGAGGAGAGCAATTGTAAATCAGAGCCATCTCCCATTGCTTTGGTCTCCCCCACTCTTTTCCTTTTGGCTCTTAGTCTCTGGCTTGCGGAAACTGAGCCTGCCCATATCCCCCACACGCATCAGCTCTACAAAGCCTCTGTAGGAGACCCAGGGATGGTCACAGGCAGCACAGCCTTGTGTGCTTGTAATAAATCCGACCTGCTCTGTATTTGCCAACATACTCTGTATGATGAACATGCCCACTTCTGGCAGGCAAAAAACTGAGAAAAATCACAGCAGGACTTGCGTTTCATTAGAAGTCTACGGGGAACCCACGTTACAAGCCAAAGGACACTCTGGTACATCCATCCTGCTGGAAATTATCTGACCCCTTCAATGACAGGTGTATCTGCAGAGATCCCCAGGACGCTCAACAGAGCTGCTCTCTTCAAGGAGGGTCCACTCACAGAGGCAGCACCTTCTGGTACAAATTTGGCCAGGTTTCTTATTTCCAGGAGTTACAGCTCAAGAAAGAAAGAACATGATTCATTATCGAGCCTTCTCATTGGCAGGCATGCCCTCTAAAACAAGAGCAGACGTTTGCCTCTCCTGTGCATTTGTATTTCCAAGATAGTTTTTCTTCAGGAGACATTAACGCTTCCTGGGTCAGAAGCAAGCAAGAGACACCATGAGCCAAAACTCACTATGTTGGGGGCTTCCTAAGCATCTCAGCGCACAGCTCCAGCGTGTAAGTAACGTGAGAGAATTTCATGCGCTACAGGAGATCAATAAACCCTTGAAACAATGACGAGCTATAGCAAATCCTCTCCAGAGCACCCAGCAAACACAGATCGCAGCTCAGCCCATAAAAGGGGCACGTGTTATGCAGATGAACAGCAACCACGTGCCGTTTCAGCCACCGAGGACAAAAAAAAACCCCATCAGCCCTAAAATTCAGGTTTTGGAGTCTGGCAGGCTGCAAGGCAGGGCCTGCAAAGCCGTAGTGTGGTTTCCCCATATCCCTCTGCACCAGGGGTCTTTTGCCAGGCTGTTTCCCATATAGATCTGCAGGCACACACCTGCCATGTGGCTCCTCTGCTGTCCCAAAAGCAAAGCCTGGTGCATCGCCGGAGACAGCATCCTGCATGGGAACCTCGAGTGGGGGTCCCGTGGGATGGGAAGCACAAGATACGAATCCAACCGAGCACCGTGGTGGCCTTGGAGGGGACAAAACCTGTGCTTCAACCAAACAGGGATTTTGACAAAATCCCGTTTTAAAATGCCTTCTCCAGAGCAGGGCATTTTGTGTGTGCTGATTTTCCACTGAGGAATTCCTCGTTTTAGCCATCTTTTCATACGAGAGAAATGAAAAGGGACAGTTTTCCAGTCCATTCAGGTTGAAGGCCGTACGACCAGACCTGGTCAACGGAGTAGAACCAAACAAACACAGAGCTGGGATGGTGTTATCTCAGGGTGACCTCTCCCTCCAGCCTTGTCTTGAACAAAACCTGATATAACCACCCTGAATTTTGCCTCGGGTTTCATTTATTTTCTCCAAGTTCAGCGGGGTCTGTCTCCAGGAATCAGGAATTAAGTAGCATAGCTATTCCAAAGTAAATTGCTCTACAATTGCTTTTCCATAACAGGACGGTTGTTTTCTTAGAGCAAGCCACTTTTATTCTTGAGGAAAGTGTCAGCAGGAGGAAGAGCCAGAGAAAACCTGGCTATGCTGCTATTCTGGAGCTATTATCATCAGGTAAAAAAGCCAGTGAGTTTCCCCTCTGCAGTGTTTGTGACCAGGCCAAGCTGGCAAACGGGAATGCCCCACTCTTTAACTTTCCCCCAGCTCATTTGAGGATGTCAGAGTCGGGGTTCCCTACAAATACCCGTGGCTTGGGCTGGGGGTGTTGGGAGAATGCGCTGTCTCCAAACCAAAAGGGCAGAGAAAACATGGAGCTGCTCCAGCGAGGGAGAAACGTCTATAATTAATGTAGTGGGAAAATTACACGTTTATATAGCCCCCCCAAACACAATAGCAGACATCCATTTCCTGCAGGGCTGTGGACGCTTGCCAGCCCGCAAATAAATCACAAAAACACAAAGCCAACAAGGAGGAAAAGAAAGGGGAATTATCACATAGGATGCAGCAGCCTTTTGTACCAGGAAAATAATCAGCGTCTCCACCAGACAACTATTGTTTATCAATAATATTCTCTAACAATCCCGCCATTTGAGTCTCAACTGGGAACTGATGTTCAAACTGAATGATGGAGGTCTCCTTGGATTTTGCAAGCTCCAAATGCACAACAAAGTGGTAGCCTGGGAGATGTACTGACCCGCCCCAGAAGCATTTGTGGGACCAAAACCAAAAAAACACAGCAAACCTGATATTAAATAGACTTTGGCATGGGTAAAAAATGGAATAAAACCAAAGTTCCTCACTTTGCTCCAGGAAGAGGGTGACTGGTGTGCAGGGACGGAGGCACTCAATGGTCTGGCAGCACCTCCACAGGGACCGTGTCCAGTGATGCTGGAGATTAAAAATAAGGGAACAAACAGTTTTAAGTGAGAACTTGCAGTCCTACTCCCACACATTTTCCCTCCCCTCGTCTTTCCCCATAGAGGTTTGATGACACAAGCTCCAACTTCACAGCACATTCGAGTGAATGAGAGCCTCTCCATTGACTTTCAACTGCATTTGGCTCAAGCACTGGGATCATGACACCAGTTTTGTGACTTTCCCCTGTGGCTTATGAAGTTGGGCTTTATCAGCAACAGGAGACTGGTGGAGAAGGTCCATTAGTGGGTTTCAGAAGGGCAGTTCCTGTTTTCTTCTTAGCCTGGGGCTGTGTTAAATGAATCACGGGTGTGCGCCATACTTTCCAGAATATATTTTGGCTACAGCAATGCTGGCAAATGCGTGAGCACTCCCGAGTGTTTTTTTTTCCTGCCTCTGCTCCATGCGCTGTAGGGTGAATACTGCTGGCCAGATTCCTGGTGGAAACTGTGCTGGGGCACCTTGGGGCTCTGGCTAGCAGGGTCTCATCATGCAGGTCCCTGTGCCTAGCCCTGGTACCTGATCTCAGGGGTGCTTCACAGCATGGTGTGAGTCATGGGTTGACTGGCTTCCTCTGAGCCCAGCTGCTTTTGTGCAAGATCCATGAGAGGGTCCCCAAAATGTTTTACTGAAGCAAGATTTAAGTTGAAGTTCTTTAGGTGGAACCATCCTCTGCTGCTCACGTAGAAGCTTCTCCACCACCTCTTTACATGCTAGAGGAACATTCAAGTGTGATTTCTTGGGCTGAGGTTGGTTTATTTCACTGAGCACCCTTATTTCACTGCCTTGCCACCAGACCTCCATCAGGACCAGAGGTCCCATGACCTGGAACAGCTAAGATGAAATTTCTCCCCCAGTCCAGGCTTGCTGACCCCAAATCCTCACACTTTCTGCTTTTATACTCCCATTCCTGGGAGGCAGCAGGGAAACACAGCTGGCACTTAGCAATGTCAGGGGATCAAGCAAAATGCTTCACCACACCTCAGGCACTTAAGCTTTTCCTTTCTTTCCTTGGACTGCTAAAAAAAAAAAGAGAGAAATTGTATATAATGACACACACACAAAAGTGAAACATTTGTTTAGGAGAAAATCGTGTTTCTCTTGCTGATTATTGGCTGCCATTCAGGAGGTGGGGAGAACAGCAGCCATTAATGTCTGCCTGTTCCTCAGTGATTCGTGCTTTTGTGTTTTGAACAACATACGTAATTCTGATAAAGGTATTAGTGTATTTCTTGGACTGAATAATAAATTATTAAATGCAAAGCCCTCTATTTATGCACGTTAACGCTGAGAACTTAAATGCAAAACACTAAAGACATTCAAACTCTCAAGGTCCCCACAGCAGCTCTCTCCGCACTGCACAAATGACGTACCTGAATTGATTTGGCTGTATTTATGGGGTGCACATTTCAAGGACCTCCAGGGCCTAGGGCAGGAATGGATGTTTCCTGGATGTTTGTACAGCACTTTGCTCAAAAGCTGTCTCGAGCCCATCCTGCAGCAGCAAGCAGAATCTGAGAGCAGTGGCTCCCACAGTAATATCCTCTGAACTGGGTACATAGCAAGCTCCCTCTTGAGCTCATTATGACTAAGTGGCACACAGGAACCGATAAACACATTCAGGATAAACACATCTGGAAGCAGCTTGCTGGCTACAAAGAAATGCTTATTAACACACTTTTTAGGGTAAAAATGGAGCAGAACTAAAATACGGCAAGCATAGTTTAGAGTTTTCATTTCAGGGGGAGGGGAAGCCATCCTCAAACCAGAGCACTCAAAGCTGCTTTGACTTTTTTCAGACAGCAGACTAGTTTTTTTTATTTGTGTTTCCATTTTTTTTTAACCAATACTACTCCTATTCTGGCTTTGGTTTGTGGGAAACCATCATTTTTGAACCGGAACGAAGTGCTGAGATTTCCACAGCGCCAAGCCCTGCCTTGCTCTCTCCCCCTGGCTCTGCCCCTCAATCAAGCGGGTTTCGGAGGGGCTTGGTAGGGCACAGCTCACTCCAGAGTACACCGGCCCTCAGGGCCACCTGCGTTATCTTCCTGAAAAGGTCCTGACCGCTGTCCAACTCAACTCATCCAGCAAACGTGCTGGACCACAGCTGGAGGCGGGTGAGCCAACACTGTGTATTCTGGAGTGCCATCTGCTGGCACCGTCCCTCCTGCCTACTGGCAGCCCTCGGCATCCACGCTATATGGATGGGGGGCGAAGGGGCCAGCGTGACCCCAGCCCACAGCTCTGCACCCCTCCTGGATGCAACCTTCCCCTGTGCGCGCGGGGGACAGCTACCCCGCCTTGACCATCCTTTGATCAGAGCTCCTTCTTTCTCCAAAAAGAACGCCAGGCTCATTCCAGTGCAAATGTTGGGAGCCGAGGTCTTGGCCTGGGGGTGAGGGGTCCTGCCAGCCCCATGGCCCCGTCTCTCACCGGGCTGCGCAGCTGCCCGCAGCAGGCAAGGGGTGGCTGACAGCTCGCACTGGAGCTCTCCAGGCAGCTATGATGGTACATACCAGATGCCACATTCCCCACCAGTTCTCCCTCCTCCCTGAGCAACAACTGGAGTGGTTTGATTCCCTCCTCCTTGAATATTCTCTTTCATGCTTTGCCCCAAGCTCATTTCCTACAGTTTCTGGGACTGCTCTCGTTTCCTCCCTCCTTCCCCCACCCAAGGGACCCCTGTGGATTCACCCTTTCCTCCAGCTGTGAATCCCTGTGGATTCACCCTTCCTCCACGTGAGAAGGGAGATCTTAAAAAAAACCCACCCTAAAACCCCAAAACAAACCCCATCCCATGTCTGTAAGTCTCCAGACGAGTAGCATACTGCAGCTCACATAACCACGTAGACTCAGTTTAAAGGCTTTCTTTAAAGAAGCCTTCCAGAGTCAGCAAGTGCTTGGTAATTCAGGCAACAGTTGTCAGACCCTTGTGCCTTTTTTTAGTGTCGATATATTGAAGGTGAGAATTTTAACAAGGTACAGCTCCAGCAAGAGGCAGCACCCTCATATTAGCTGAAGGCAGTGTGATCCTAGAGAAGGGCAGATGGCACTTGTACATATGGCATCCAGGGCATGAAGCTAACGAAGATAATACTCTAGGTGGGCCCTGAGCTGGCCGGACAGCAAGAAATAGAGGGTGTGCACAGAGAAGAAAGCTAGGTTAGTCTGTCTGGAGACAAGGTGGAACAAGGGGTTTCAAAGAAGGATGAGGTCCGTGAAGACCAAGGGTTGGCAGAACCCAGCAGAATTGGGTACTGAAAGCAGGGCAGTAGAATAACAAAAGCAGCTGAAAAAAACAATGCTTAGTGCATAGGCCATCAAATGCAGTGCTCCTAAACGTGATGGTTACCAAAGGCTCTTGTGCACACGCACGGCAGGCCGGCGGATGTGTGACGCTGCTCCCGCCTGAGGCGTAGGCGCAGATCAAACCACCCAGCTGCTGGGTCGCGGGGCAGAGGGAACCCTGCAAGACAAGGGATGCAGGGAGCCTGTCTGGGAGGTGGGTAGGGTCAACTGAGCTCTAACGGATTTCCACTGCAAGACCTAGCGCCCCTTCATGAAAAGATTGACTGAGAAGCATGTTTGGGTCATGAATGAATAATAAATAAACCAACTTAATAAAATGCAAGTGTGAAGCCCGGACACAAGGATAAGTTACACTAGGTCTGGGGTGGAGCCTGCAATGAAGACACCAGCAAAGGCACCCAGAGCCTCCTTTCTCCCCACAAATCTTGCTTGTTCACACCTCGTTGTGGATCCCCAACACCCCACACGTGTCCCAGGTCGAACACGGCCGAGAGACCTGCACTACCCCAGGAACAGGGTGGTCTGGGAGGTTCAAACCTCTGCGAGGATTTCACCCCTCCACCCCAGGCTGAGCCTGCTGAGTTCAGAGCAGTGCTGAGCTGCAGCTTGGAGATCTGCAGCCTGGCACGCACACCTACAGAGTGAAACAAAAAAGAGCGTCTTTTCCCCTTCACTTCTATAAACAGGAAGAAAAAAAACCTACAAAAATTGGTTTAGGCTAATCCTAAAATGAAAGTTCATATTCTTTAGCTAGATTTCAAAAACAAAGTCTCTGTTTGACCTGAAATGTTTAATTTGACCTAAAATCTTTTGCTTTGCTTTTAGTTTCTTGGATACTTTAAGGAAATGTGCCAATTTGAAAATCCAACAATAGTTTAACTTTTTTTTACAATCTCCTGTAATTTGTTTTCTTTTTTTTTTTTTTTTAAATTAACTGTATCAGCAGGCAGATCATGAACACCCTGGCACAATGAGTCTAGCTAACAAAAGCCACAGGACATTGTCCAGGGCATGTACATGTCACTTTGTGTACTGAGAGGACCAGACCTGGGAGATGAACGGCCATGCCACGGTGCAAGGTGGAGGGTCTGCCTCTGGCTGCCTCCTTCAGCTAAAACCACAGCTCAGCCGGGAGCTGCTCCATCCACAGCCCAACAGCTACCCTCCCTGTGGGGCATCGCTTGGGGATGCTGGGGCAAAGATCACCCCTTCCAAATGTCCTCACTCGCTAAGAAGAGCCTGAGTGTCTCAGCCTGGGGCCCTGTGGCAAGATCTTGTCTCGTTTGGCCATGCCCGTGTGGCCCATCTGCTCCATTTGGTTCGTAAGATGTTTTCAGATGCCCCAGTCCTCCAAGGAACCAGCTTGCTATTGGATTTAATAGTTGGCTGAAACCAGCTCTGGACTTGGTCTTCAGCAGCTCTCCCACATCAAGAGGATTTAAATGATTCCCTAGGTTTAGGATCTGATATTGCCCCAGTGACATGCCAGGAGCATTGGCTGACTGTGAAGAAGAGGATCAAAGCTCTGCAGCAGCAACGTGGCGCTAAGAAAAATCCCATTGAACCCCTGGCTTGAACAGGGGTTCAAGAAGAGTTGAAGAAGAAGAACCCCTGAAGAAGTTCAAGATGTCCCAAATGGCATATTCTGGGATGACCTGCAGAACAAAATAACAGTTTGCTGCACTTTGGAGCTGCATTTTTTCAGTCGGAAAATGTTTATCAGGGAAAAAGCCCCACTTTCCAGTTAAGCCATTTCAGAAAGTGCAGTGTTTTCTCAGTCAGATGGCTGTTTTTAACAACAGAGCAAGTTTCTTAGTTTTATATCTGCCAGGGCCAGGGTAGAAACAACGATTTCGCTTCATACCAAGCGCCCTTCAGTTGTAAAACAACTCCTCTTAACCTCATTTAAGAAAAATAATACCAGTTGCACTGTGTTTTCCTTTGCTTTCCTGGTTTATACACTTGAGAATCAGATTATGGACTTGTAAAAGAGTATAAGGCTACTACTAACCTTTAATTGATACAGCAAAAAATAGGTATGGGGTACGTATAGAACTATGCATAGGGCACCAAGTACTTTATAAACCTGAATAACTCTGCTATACCATGCCAGTGCCTTTGCTTTTGGCACTACACAAAGCCAGGGTCAAATCAGCAGAAAGGAAGATATACAAGGAGATGCATTCAAACCAGAGACGCTTCACACTGCCATCCAGAAAAGAAAAACAACCCGACCTGTTATTTCTCCTTTCAACTAAGCCATGTCACTGCCCCCCTGAGGTGCTTTGTCCTCTGCCACATGGCATCCCAGCCACCATGACCAGAAACAGCTGACTTAAAGATGTAAAAAGGGGGTTTGAAACCTATAGCAGCTCAAAATGTGAACCACAAGTCCAGGCTACACTTATACTCGTGCTTCACTCGCATGTGGGACATTCAAAAGGCCCCTGGGTACCACCTAGCCATCTGCAAGCGGAGGCTGTGCATCCCCTGCAGGCTCCTTAGAGCAACATACCGGTTCCAGACGAGCATCTTAAAAAAGAAGCTTTTCACTCGGGGTATCTGGTACCTTATAAAACCTCACTCGTATCTGCTTAGCCTGACCAAAAACATGCTTCTAGCTAGAGGTTCAGCGCAGCTAGGAGAACAAGTAGGATGTATCATTTCACACCTCTCTGCAGGCTCCCCAGGGCTGGCAGTGGAAATTTCAATGGACATGTGATATGCTTTTCTCTTGCTAACTGCTCCAAAGCTCCAAGAAAGCACTGGCCTCACCCTGGCATCACCAGCACTAACTGTGCCCTTGTCCGTGATGGTGCACAGAAATAAAAATTGCTGATTTTCTTTTCCTTCTTCAGTGAGGTTGTCCTCAGTCCAGTCCCTCTGAACTCCAAGGACTTCTCTCCAAGGAGAAACCGCTTTTTGATTTTCATCAAGACATGAAAGACATTGGTGAGCAGCAGGACGCAAAGGACAAGAAGAGAGCAGGCTACTTTTTCCACATGTTTTGGGAGGGAGTAAACTGATGTGAAACACAAACATTGTTTGTAAGGGTTTGGACTGAATGACGTCCTTTGCAGATATATATCAAATTGATTTCACTTGAAAAAAAAGCACTTAGGACAAATTAAAAGAGTCACAACAATGTGCTGTTTTCTAGATAAAAAGTCTTTGGTTATTTTACCCTGTTCTTCCAGCAGTTTCAGTACCATTGCATTTAGCTGCCCACTTTGAATTTTCAACAAGTTTCAAAGGCAACCCAAGCCTCAGGATGGATTTGCAAGGCTGGCACCAGGCTTGCTTTCTCCTTTGAGCACATCATTAAGAAGCGAGTGACCTTGTGTCCTGCTGTGCTGCTGGGGAGGCCATTTTCAGATGATAGCCCTGTTAGGAAAGCACATTTCATGATGGGTGGAAGAAGGGTTGGCAGAAGCCACTTAGAAATCAGGGGAGTGCACAGCTCATTTAAAAAAGCACTCACACGTCTGGGTTTGAGGCAGGTGACAATAATAAGCAGTGATAAATGAACATCAGTCTGTGTTCACAGAAAATGTCTCATCTTGGCCATGTTCCAAGCACACTGCCAACAGGGATGCATTAGTTCCTATTGTCAAAACTGCTCTATTTCACATAAAAAAATTAAATACACCCTTGGCCAAATGGAAAGGGTGGGTGATGCCTGGGTAGGAAATGGAGGCAAGTGTCCCAGCCTGGACCACTGAAAGTGCCTTCCAGCTTTCTAGATGTGAGAAGGTCATTTTCCATCTCTTGCTATTCCCCTACACCATTAAGTGATTGCCTGTGCTCAGCTGGGCTGTGGTTCCTACCAGGCACTCAGAGACCTAACATTTAGCAGCAAAAGCAATTATAATACAGCAGTACTCTCTAGGAGACCTGGACTGTGCAGTCACAACAGTCCTGACCCAGAGGGTAGAGGCAAGCCTATTTTTTCAGGCTTGATTCACAGCAAATGGCACCTAACTCACAGTGATCTTGCTGGCACACCAGCCTTACCCACAGAGCAGGGGGTGACAGGTCCATGGTCATGCACAACAAAATTAGGTTAGCAGAGTCCCTCTCTGATAAAACTGCTGGGCAGTAATGGCATTTCTTAAGGGACAAGGCTGGGGGTAGGCATGTGGAACATTACTGATATGAGTGCACTCATCCGATACTTGGACACATAAGCATAACTGCTCTCTTCAACTGATGCTTGCAGAAGTAAAATCAAATGAGCCCTAATGGCAAGAGTCAACAAGACACAGATGTAAATAAGGAAAGACTCCCACAATATCCTACAGGACAAGGGCCTGACTTCAGCAATTGCTGCTTGATCTGGAATAGCCTGGCGTCCACCAGGGCTTATGTTTTCACTTGCTGGAGGAGGCTTCCTGGAGAAGCCTGTGCGTTAGTGCCTCTACTTCATCTCCCATGCTACGTTTTCCTTTCAGCCCTTTCCAGCATCCCAGACATCATCTCATCACTTTCCCACCATTACTTGTGCATCATTATTACTAAGAAATAGTTGTATGACTGTATACATCTCTCTGTAGCTCGAGCAGACATGAGGAGTTTATTGTGGTTGGGTTTAAGAACAGTTTAAAAGGGCTTACAGCCCACCATCCATCCACTTTCTTGTATACTTCTGAAGACTGAATTTTCCCTTCATTTGAGACTTTGTTAATAAAACAAAAAATACATATTTCTCCCCTTTAGTAGCTTGCTCATGTATTTTGCAGGCCTCCTGGTTGCTGCCTATACTTAGTGATAATGACTCAACAAGAAAGCTTTAGCATGTTACAAGAGCAGACTTTGGTCACTGGAATTTTTAGCCTGTGTCTGACACATGGCTTTTGGGGGCAGAGGATTTAATTTGTTGTGTCTGAGACCATTGCCCTAAATACTTCCTACTCCTCTCGATTTTCCCAGACATTATATGATCCCGGAGGGCATTTCACATTCCCTGCAATTTAACTGCAGCAGAGTCCGAAACTTGCGTTGCCTCTTCCAGTGCCTAATAAAGTCTCATGAGAACAACAGCTTTTTGTGTGCAGTTACTTTCTATATGAGAAGGATGCTCCTGAACTTTAGCCTGACTTTTGCTTTTGGCTCCTCTCCTAGGACTTTGATCCAAGAAACCCTCTCAACATGTTCCACTTGCTCAGCTGGGGAATTCAGCACTGCGGTATCTTGCATTGCAGATTATTTTTAGGGATGATCAAATCAAGACAGATAAAATAAGAAACAAGCTGAATCTTTGCTAGAGCTGACTGCAAAATGCTGTGACTTACCAGCACTTGGTCTCATGGCCAGAGTGGAATTCCTGATCCAAGAAAGGAAAACGTATTCCTGATAGACCTGATTCAGAGTGGGGCCTTGAACTCAGCAGCCTGCACGCCGTGCTATCAATTAGTCTCTCTCTCCTTGGTATCTTGCTTCCTGGCTATCAGCTACCTCCTGCTTATGAGCTAGAGAAGTCCCACGTGGAGGCAGCCTGTGGCCTCTCAAGGGGCGGCGCAAAAACAAGCAGTGGTGCCCTGCAGCACACCAGCTGAGCTGGAGAGCAGCGGCCAGGTGATGGGCATGCTGATGCACAAAGGCTGAGTTGGTATGATACAATAGGCAGCCCCGCACTCCAGTCCAAAAAGCACTTGAAGGAAAGCACGCTTAATTGGGATCATATTTTCGGTTGGTGGTGTTGGGTTGAGCCACAGTTGTTCACTGATGCACTCCTTTCCCACTGCGAGAGACAATACTACCTACTGGACCAACAAGCTTTCACATGGGCAAGCCTCCTTTCATTATCTTGCTGCCCAAAAGCTTTCCTGGACAGTGAGAGCACACCTTCACGTAGAAGCAGCTGAACAGGCCAAGGACGTATCAACAGACTTTGATGGCTCAGTTATGCTGCCTACCAGCACCCAGTGAGCAGCACAATTTTAGGACAAAAGGAGAGATCACCATAGGTCAACACAGTCATTTGCATGCCAAAATACCCAAGTTAAATTCAAATTCCATTTCGAAGTCAAGGAAACATCATCCTTAGCTGTGAAGGACATCCTAAACAATGATGGCCAGCAAGACTGGGAATGTGCTGCCGAATTTCACTTAAGCCCTTTAATAAATGATTATCAGATCTTTAATAAACTCAGCTGGGCTGTCTAACCACAGCAGTCATCATCTAGCACTTTATTGGAAAGAAAAGAATAGCAGAAAACAGTGAGACATACCTCTCTGTGTCATATGCCAAGAGTTAAGAAAACTGTTTTGGGGGAAATTCCAGAGCACAGTGTAGCAGAAATGTGAAGGACAAAATCTGATTTTTTTTCACTGATGTGAGGAAACAGGCTTTGCTCTTAACTGGTCAGTATTGCCTGGGGAAAGAAAAGAAAAAAACCCCACCACTGAGGGACGAAGCAGCTGGTCTAAACTAGTCCCTTAAAGGTATTTATTTTTAAAAGGGATTTTTCCCTTTTTTCAGGTTGACTATTGCCAACAGTATTTTAGCTTATGCTGTGCCTGCTGACCTACCACATTTAGCCTACTTACACTAATTAAACTTTAATTAAGTTTATTAGGTGTTCATCTAACATCAAAAGTAAGTCAAAGGCTTTGCAAAGTGTTGGCTAAGGTCTTAGCATGACTGGGCAGTTTTGGTTTACATAATTTTATTTATATATTTATATAAAAGGTATTTTAAAAGTGTAGGTCACTTCTAACCTACTCATCATAACCTTTCCTAAAGCCACAGCAAGCACTTGGTCTACAGTTTCACTTAGGACCGGCATTAGAGGGAATGGCACTTCTCGGCTTGCTGTTACTCTTGGTGTAACAGAGACCTCAAGAGACTGACCTGTGTTTTAGGATGCTCCCATGAGCCCAGGCCCATCAGGTACCTCAGGTCTCTCCTCCTAGGCTACCAGTCACGTCTTGTTGCATTTCTACTGCTTTAAAAAGTTAGGGAAAGGACTCTTCTTCAATTCCACCCTGGCAGTGCAGAGTGAAGTCTCTGCTTTGCGCCTGGACAGTTGTTTTCCAGTCAGCCTTACACTTTGCTCAAATAACTCAAGCCAAGTTTCCTGACAAGCCAGTCATTTCCCCATTTCCTCTCCTCTCTGCCTCCAAAACAAACCCCCTCATGTCCCAGGAAACATGCTGCCACGACAAGTTTCTGAACTGAAGGAGGCAGTATCAGAAGTTTCACATGACAACGAGAACAAGTGTATCATGTTCACCCCTCACAAGCCACCGATGAATTAACCAGTGGTCTGAAAGATCCCATTACAAAAGATCCTGGTGCTATCCTCAGCTAGTGGCATTGCTTTTCTTTAATTTCTGTAAGATTAGCTGGGAAAGGGAAAGCAAGCTGCGTGTACATACCTCAAGGATCAGCAGTCTGTTCGTTGGCATCCATAATTGTCCTCTTATATGGTTGACTTCATTCTCACCTTCAACAAAATTGGTTGAAGAGAAAGCTGCTGATTTTAGAGCTATTGCTCTAAAACTGCTTGGGCAAAACTCCCCTGGGAGCTGGCCCGGCACCCCAGCACAGGGAGGGAACACAGACTGAGCCCAGCACGACCCATCTTCAAGTTCCAATTTCCCACAGCATCCTCAGAGCAGGGCACAGGGCACCGGCACAGCGTTTGCCCCCAGAAGCCCAGGGTCCTTCTGTAAGTCCTCTGCCTTGCAAGTCTTTCCACCTGAGTCACGCAATGGCATCGGTGCTGCATGTGCACCCTCACAAATGGAGAGTGCAGTTCAGTTTGTGCTGGCCTTGGGTCTACTTGCTCCTCCAGGTTATGGGCATGCCACCAGGCAGCCAGTCCTCCTGGGGCTGGCATCGTCCCCAGCTGTCTCAAAAGACCCCCATCATTAGACTCCCCACCTCTATCCAAAACCTTTACCCACAAACACAGCCAGAATAACCGCACAGCCCGTGAGATCACCCAGCAGCAGTTAACGCAACCGACAGTTTATTTTGCTATCAGCCGTATCCGCACCTGCTCTTTGGTCTTTAAATATTGTGCCTGCTCCCTGGTTGATTGTTCATTTTTAATGCTGAATTGATTATTCGACGGGGCTGTTCAGATTGGTGACTCTCTGCTCTGGCATGGTGCGGCACGGAGAAGTGTCGTGGCCAGCGTGGGCATCCTACGAGGGACAACAGCCAGCAGCCGCTGGCTCAGGCGTGCTTTGGGTGGCGTGTCTTTCTCCGTGAGACTGCAGATGGGGCTCCCAGGCAGCCACAGAGCTGAATAACAAACCAAAACGCTGCAAAAGCAGCCAAAGGGCAGGACCAGACAAAACTCTGTCCCATCACCCTGCAATCAACTAGTGAATCACTTGTCCTATTATCAAAGTGCACTGATCTTTGCCAGGAGATATGGAAAAACTTCCCCACCACAAAAAATACGCCTCGAATATGGACAAAAATCATCAACATTTTCAAATAGAAGGAAATAGCTTTCAAAACAAGATACATTTTCATTTTGGATAAAGCTTTCCAGACATGCTGTGATAAGCATAGCATAAGAAATTACGCAGATAATTTTCTGCATAAAAATGCAGGGGAAAAAAATGTCTTTTTTTTTTTTTTTTTTTAAACAAGCATCAACTTAAAAAAGGAGGTTTTGGGAAAGAATATTTTGGCAACAAACCTTTCAGCTTAGTGCTTAGCAGCCACCAAATATTTAGCTTTGAAAAATAAAAATTTGTTCAGAGCTTCGGATTTTGTTTTTTTTCCTTTTTAAATGAAAGTGCGCATTGGCAGTATGAGTGAGGAGGTTCTGACCAAAAAAAACCTCACCACCAGTGAATTATCAGTGACTTCTAGGTAAAAAGATACATAAATCTGAAAACAAATCCAAATTCCTAGGAGGACCACACATAGCTGCACGGGCTTATTTCTCCCTTAATGACAGCTACCTCCCAGCTAGCATCAGAAGACATTCAAATGGGTGTTAGAGACCCACAACTCATCGGTTCGCTCTTCCCTAAAAGGCCACTTGCCCGGCAGCAGTTCCTTCGCCTCCTCCATCGCCTTCCCCATGCCACAGTGCTAGTCCCAGCGCACGCTTCTCCTGAAACACTCCACAGCTCCCTGGAACGCCGTTGCCTTTGCAGCGGAGATGAATGAGTCAGGGCCTCTTTTGGCTGCTGGCAGCTGGATGATTTGACAGAGAGAGACTCCAACCTTAAAGTAAAAATACTACTTTGTAAACAAAGCTGAGAAGAAATTTATCACAAAACAGGAACAGGGAAGTCATTGTTCCAAACAATAGTCACCTATTTATTTTATTTTTCAGTCTATCAAAAGAAAAATGCTCATGGTGAATGTTCTGTGCACAAACACGGTTTTCTAATGAGACATTCTGTATGTCAGCTAAGCCGAGCAATGGAAACTCTGCAGGAATGAAATAAGTGCATATGCCTCCTCCAGCAGAAGTAAAGGTCTGGGAAACCAGATGCCCCTTGCACACATCTTGGAGTCAATCCTCCTGGTATTCTTTGGCCTGCAATGTATAGAACAGGATAACAATCTCTTTGGGCCTTTAAAAGCAAATCCAAAAAGCTATAGTCTCTCCTGAGTATTAGAAATTTACTCCCAGAATCAAGAAGGGCTCTCCAAACGGCCTGCTGCTAAACCTCAGATGTCATCGCATGGAAACATCCAACTCAGAAGCATCAGCTCACCACAAGCATCCCAGCGGGATAGGACCCAAGTCACGGAGGTCTGGTTTTAGCCCTGGATGAGCCCTAGGCAGGAGGAACAGTGCAAATCAGAGGTGTACCAAGTTCATGCAGCAAGTGAGGCAGATGTACCCTGGTGTGCTTTCTTCCTGGTGGATCTAGGCTGCAGGTCCTTATGGAGCAGGAGGAGAAATCTCGGTCTCTACCTGCGCCGCTTGGCGAGGTAAGCGCTCCCCCTTGCTTGTTCTGTTCTTACTGACATTGATTCGCAGCCTTTCGTGGAATGTATGCTATAAATACATACTCCATTTTCCAAAATAGCCTCTCAGGGTTACACTGTAAACAGTGCTGCTCCCTGATGTTTCCTGCATCTATTTTAGTAGCTCTGCAGAACCTGCAGCAAGCCCCGTTTTCTGGGATCCTCTCTCCCAGCGACCCCTCGCTCTCAGTTCACGGAGGGCGGAAGGGCTTTGGTTCCAAACCCATTTGCTCCGTGGCATGAGAAAAAGCAGAGAGGTAACTAGAGAAACAGAACATTTGGCAAATGCGTATTGAACTTCTCACAACAAACCCGTGAGTTCAGGCGGCCCATCTCTATGGCAACCAAACAGCACAAAAACAAGACATTAACACCTAAATTTATTAGTGTGCAAGTGCTTAGCTATTATCATTCCAGGGGTATATTCCCCTCCTTACCCCCCACCTCGTTTTGGTTCATAATGAAGACAACTCGATTTTAGTTCAAATGCCAACGTAAACATAGGCACAAAATTTACAGACAGCAGAGCTGAAGCTTTCATATTTTTAATCACAGTTTGAAAAACATAAAAACAAAACAAAAAAAAAGCGGCTGTGTGCAGGGAGTTACCCAATTTCCATTTTATTTTGCAAAATTGTTAAAGATTTGCAAGTCATGGGGACAGGGGAAGAGATACTATACATCCTACCCCAACAGGTCTATGAAGATCTTCATTAGGTGAAGGAATTGGGAGTATATACTGCTTCTCCCAAAATAATTTCAAAGCACCTTGCCTTTATATTATACGGACATTACAAGCAGCTCCCTGAGGAAAATGTAACACAATCTCCACTGTGCCACAAGGCTTCAGGTCATGTCATAGGCACTGGGGTAAGTGTGTTGCTATTTGGGTATATTCACTCCAGAAATAAGCAAGAGGGGGATTAAGATGCTGGGAAGCAGAGACTGCGCGCAGCATTGTGGGTTTTAGCAACAAAGTTAATGAATTCAGACATTTTTGGAGATCTAAGCGTGCCTGAGGGTCCAGAGTGAATTCCAGTGGCCTCAAGAGCAAAGACCATACTGGGACAGCTTGTAGAAGACAACAAGGTGTTAGGTCTATATCTTTGCAAGTCAACGTGAAGCAGGAAAACAAAGGATGTGTCTCAGCCCAAGGCACACGCGAAGTTGTTTTGGCCATTCACGCGGCTAACAACACTCTTCACATTCAACTAAGTGTTCACTGAACTTCTCTTTTTCATCTTTGCTTCAGGATGTAGAATAACTTGCGTTAGGAATAAGGATCTGGCTTTCTTAGGGTGGACGGTCTTAAAGAATCTAGTCCTGGTCACTGTCAGAGACAGGAACGGGACCGGACAGACCGGCCGCCTGATCCTGTCCACAATATCTACGCTGTCCAGATGTGCAGCAGTCCTCATTCCTGGGACAGAACTGCCCTCCCAACAACAGCAGTGCAGATAAGGAAAAGCCTTCAGTGGCATGTGGCAGTGAGCCTTGCCTCAGGATCAAAGAGACTTTATAAATAAGTGGTTACCATTTCTGGAATCGGAGCAAAGTAAATATGCGGTTAGCCATAAGACTTAAACACAAATGGATCTCGTAGATTGGTAAGTATTGCAGGTGATGGATCAGGGTCTTCAGCGCTCCATGTATGATAATAAAGATTGATAATGTTGAACCCTCCATTACTGCAGAGGAAAGGGTAGAGAGAAGAACAGCTCTGAAGGCCACCAGAACCCTTCTGACACCGGCAGGTTGAAGACGTCAAGCAACAATTGCCCCTGAACTCCAATATAACACCTCAAGATGTGTCCATGTAAGGGGGAGTGTGTTAGATTACCCCATCCCTAAGGAATCACTTGGCTCCATATACCAGACTCAACAGGTCTGGAAGTCCTTTTCTAGACCGTTTGGCATTTTCCCCCTTCCATCATGCACTGCTGTTTCCAGGTGAAAGGCACCTTGTCTTGGGGCTAATTCAGATGTAATCACTGTAGGGTTAATTCAGATGTAATCATTAAGCATTCTGTGTCTTTGCACAATGACAGCAAAGAAAATCCAGGCTAAACATTCAGGAAAAATCTTTAGTGGGAAGGGCAACAATGCACTGGGAGATGATGCTTGGAAGAGCATGGAGTCTCCACAAAGACCTGTCAGGAATTACTTATGTAAAATTGGTCCTGCCCAGGGGCAAAAGGAGGGACTAGATGCCTGCCCGGGACACCAAGGACAGTCACTGCATCAATGGTGTTGAGTGCAGTGCATTTACCTCTCATTCACTGCTGCAACCACAGGTGAGAAATCTCATGAAAAGTAAGATTTGCCACTGTCACAGGCATCATTTGCCACAGTATGGAGTGGATATAAAATGCCAGATCTGCCTGATCAAAGCCAGAGCAGATGGGCCATGGATTTTCACAAGGTTTTCAGCCCTTTAAGGGTAGATGCTAGCATGAAAAGGGACTGACTTCCCTTCAGAGGACCATATAACCCAACACTACTTCTCAGCACTGACAGCAAATGGATTACAGGGGACAGATAAAAAAAGCATCGAACCAACCTTTTCCTCCAGCATCCCTCAGGTGGAGTCAATAGAGCATTTCTGAACTTACACCACTGAAACCAAGAGCTAGATTTAGCCCATCACTGTACAGAAGGTCTAATGGCAAATTGCTTGTCATCTAATTTCAGACATGTGATCAGAAAATGTTTAACATAAGGGTTGCAATATATTAACCACACTCCCATTAGCAGTGGAACAATCCATTACTAATATCCCTCCATCCTCAGGCAGCACCTCCTCATGAAAGCACACTGCCAAGATTTAAGGTGACCAGGGCCCCAATTTCCAGGCCCTTCAGGCAGGTTACAAGAAAGCAAATTAACAGGTTGAAACCCTGTAATCCAATTTGCTTCTGAAATAAGGTCACTGAGGATCTTGTAAGTCCCTAACTAGCTGGCTTGCTATCAGCTGAAAGACATTTCAAGAACATTAGCATTGGTGCCAAAAATATCTGGGCTTGTCCCTGCGGCAAAACAGCAGCAGAAGAAGGAGGCTGAGGATAAAATGTCAGTGTCTGAATAGGCAGGGTGATGGCTGGAGCTGAGCTGTTGAGGTCTTGCTTATTGGTGTACCTCCACTGCCAGGAAGAGTAAAACAGCACCGGCTAGGAGGGGATCTGCCTCAACGGCAGAGCATGGGTGAATGCACCCTTGGGAAATCACTGCTTTGCAAAGTCCCTGTAGACCTCCAAGAACAGTTTAAAAAGGTCCAACAAAAGAGCTGCAAGTGGTTTTCCTGCGGAGACAGGAAAACAAGGCTAGTCATACTCACCCCATACCACTCTATGGAGAGCCAGAGCTCATACTCCTTGTCATGACGACACTCCATCAGCTGAAGACCTCTGACAATAGGTCTAAGCACACAGCAGCAAAGGCGGCTTGAAATAAATCTCCAGTATGTCCAGTCCCCTACAAAAGATGCAATTCCACCAAAACAAAATGCTTGGCAACATCACGTCCACTTCACCAACGTTTTTCCTCTACAGGAAAATCTTTTCCCATCTCTAGTCTCTCGTTTCAGTCTTTTCAGAAGAGACTTCTGTTTTTCTCCAGTGAATTAACTGCTGTATAGTGAAATACACGAATTATAACAGAATTCATACCCCCAAGCTTCAGTGTAAACCCAGCCCAAGAAAAGCTTCGGATTGACCTGGAATAAGATATCTCAGAACTGTCTCTCATGGCTTTCACAATTTGTTTTTTGGATTTATTTTCTAAATTAAGCATCCTGAAACCTCTGTGCCCAGTCTTGGTGCTTTTCCCCCCCAGAGTCCTCTTCAGCTGACACATCACTGGGGCGAGGCAGGCGCTCTGCTCCTGGTCCGTGTGAACACAGACCAGCTCTGACTGCTCTTTTCAAACACAGCAACATTTCTGACTCCTAAAATTCATGCCACTGTCCTAAGGGGGGGAGACACATTGAAATATATGCAGATCCTGGGTACTCACTTCTGGTTATTAATACCCTCACTCCACATATGCATGCACATAGATGCAGATTGTGTAATAGCTTTGAAAAATCATCCAGGCCCTCCGGAGACAGTGCCATCTTGAATCCATTAGCTGTGTTATGAATAAATGAATGAACAAAAGCCAATTTTTTTTTTCTGACTATGTGGCGAAGACAGAGGAGAGACACACGTAACAGCAGAGAGGTGGAGCACAACTCCGCAGATGACACTGGCGTCCCGAGTGTCCCCCATGACACTGATGAGTCTTGGTGGAGCTACGCACGACCAAAAGGTGCCAAGTCCAGACCTGGAGGCTGCCGTTGCCCGAGCGTGTTTATTTTAGTGCTGCTTGCACGCATGTGTGTTCCCAGCAGGAGGGGATGTAAACGGGCCCAGCCATCCCTGCCCAGCCCTCCATCCTCGGGCATGTGCCAAAACTGTTCTGCTCACACTAGCACGAGGTCACATTTCTTGGCAGAGAGCTCAGCTCCTTCTCCCCTCTCCCTTCCCCCATGCTCCTGGTAAAATATGAAAACAGCCTGCCACCTGCCATTTGCCTGGCCTGTTTCTCTCTGTCTGCCAAAAATTAGCAACATGCCCCAAAATATAATTGGAAACACTGCACTGCACTGCAGGGGTCCCATTTCTGTTGCATAGAAGAGGCTTGAAAAAAAGCCAATTTAATTTCTAGATTCCCCGGGCTGCATATAGCTGCTAAGTGGGGAGGTAAAAAAAGTCACTTTTATCAGGCCAATTCCTATTAGTAGATTCAGATCTTTTAACAAGCCATGCCGTAGGAATCAGCGAGCTGTCATTGCAAGCAGATTTAGGGCATTGTTTCTTGGAATTAGAGTTGTGTGGGAGGTCAAAAGTTAGAGGCCAGCTTTACCAAACTTCAGAGCCAAGAGCCTGGGTGCACACAGCGGAGCTGGGGGTGGCAGAGGATTTGTGAAGGCTGACATGAACCCTGGGAAGCAAACTGTCCCCTTCCCCCTCCTCCCCAGCAGATCTTGCGCAAGTCCCCGGAGGATCCTTGCAGGAGGCATTTGGAAATGAGTCCGGGGATCTGTCGGGGCTCCGCTGCTATTGCGGCAGCCGTGGCTTCAAATCCCATTCACGTTCCTTTAGGGAAACAGCTTTGAGAAGTGCTGTGTGGCTGAGGGAGGGCTCCCACACCTCCCGTGCTCAGGGCAGCTCTGCCTGCAGAGCCCACCAGCCGCCGAGGCTCCCGGGTCCACAGACCATGGGCCAGCCCTGCAAAGCTAGCAGTTATCTCCCTCTTGCAGAAGAGGGGGTGGAAGAGGAGATCAAGAAAAATATAGGGCACCTCATTCATGCCACGCTTTGGCAGAGAGCTTGGCCAGCAGATTTCTGAAACTGAAAAGCAACATTTCACCCTGAAGAGCTGTTTACATTGTCAGGGTTGACTTGCCAGGCTTAGGAAAGCACTGTGCCAGATTGGCTTATTATCATCCTCCCTCAAAATACTCAGGGTCTGCTCCTTTGTTACGGGGTGTCTGCATCCACCGTGCAATGGAGCTGTGCTAAAAACCAGGTGTCCTTGAGGACACAGACGCAGGGAACTCTGCCACTCTCACAGCAATAAAGAGCCTCGCTGGAGGGTTTCAGCTCTCAACAAGGGACAACATTTGAGAATACACATCTAGGCGGTGAACATGTCACCCACCCCCAGGAGTTACCATAGGCCATCACAGTGTTTGCCCAGCATCCGTAAGCAATCAGTACTCCACTTTTTGCAGGACTAATTGAGATAACTCTCATAAATGAATTGCCAGGCCATCTTCAGCCTCACCGGGCACTAGCAACCACTTTGCAAACTATGTGCTATAAAATTAATATTCACTGCCATCCATCCCAAGCAGCAATAATACCTCCTACTTGACAGATGCCTCCAGTAAAACCAAACAAAAAACCTCCTTGCCAGCCACCTTCCAAGGAGCTGGAGCCCTACATACTCCATGTTACCCCTTAAATTCTGCTCCCCCCTTGACCTTACATCAAAGCTGTACAGCGCACTCACTTAGGGTGTTATGGTCCAAAGAGGAACAATCCTGCCATCTTCTCATAGAGAAAGAGTGCATAAACCTGAATCACAGCACTACTACATTACTCCCCAAATCCTCTATGGCCAGGTGCCTCAGAGAATTGCGTAGGGATGCCCCGATCAGACATCCTGCGGGCACTCAAGTGTAACTAAAGGCCTTGTTGTACGGTGCACAAGACATTGGGAAAATTGAACGTCTCTGGAGATAGGCTGGGAGACTATATTTAGAGCTGGGATACCTAAATTCCTTTACGGATCCGATGTGTGGAACTGTGGGCTGCCTTAATTTCAGTCTCAGAAGGCAAGGGCAAGAGGGAGCCCTGAGGAAACCCCAGATTCCTTCTCATCAGGCTGCTTACTGAATAGACTTTAATAGATCAGGAAGTGAAAAATATGGTTGAGTCTAACTACTTTGAAATTCTTCAATATTAGAATTTTTTCTATAGCAAGCGTGCTATGAAATAATAGGAAGATGACCCCATGTTTCCAAAAAAAAAAAAAAAAGTCATCACAAAATCCACAGCTGCTCCACACTTGCAATAAGCTGTTTAAAATAAAATAAACCAATACATTTGCTCCAAGAAATACAGATTAGGCACTGGCAGCTTGCTTCCCTCATTCCTCTATCCCAAGTACTTAAGCTGAAAGGAGAGAAAAACCTTGAAGTAATATATGCGTGAAAAAGCCCCGAGAACAATAGCTGCTCTCCAGTTGACTCCAAAGCTGTTATTAAACTTGAGGTTCCCGTGCTAGCAGAGCACAGCTTGAGCAGCGTACTCTGTATTCACCACCACCATCACCAGGCTCTGATAATGCAAGCAAGTCAGATTTCCACCTACAAATTCCTGGAAGTTTATAGCCTAAAGAGCAACGTGCCAGTATCTCAGTATGAGCAGGCTCAGCTGGATAGCATTACGGAAACCTCTCCTGCTAGAGCAAAATATCAACGGACTAATCCTCAGATCAGAATGGGCAGGCTCCTACTTGGAGCCAAACATCACCATTGTGTTTTAAATTGAACTTTTCTCAGTGGTCTTCAGAACGCAGTGCAGTCAATGTCAAGCAGCTAGAGTATGTATGTCATACAAACCCTACCCAAACCCTCAACTCAAGATGAGGAAAAAGATTGGGTCAAAAAAACAAGCATCCAGAAGCTGGCCAATGGTCTCTTTAGTCCATTATAATCATCCCCCCAAACCCATTCCACACTGTGGCAGCACCATGCATACATACCATCCAAACACACCATCCAAAGCTGTTTCACTGAACCTCCCACCCAGAGAAGGGGAAAACACCTCATTCTGTATGGGCTGGAAGAAGGAGATAGATGGTTCAGCATTTCACCAGCACCATAGGAAGCAACAGAGTCCTTCAATGAGCTATGAGAAACACATGGTGGGAAAGATAAAGAGAGACCAGTGAATGCACCATGGTTCAAGACAGTGCATGAAAACAACTAACTGAGACCTGTTTGCAGGTGTTAAAAGTCTCCAGGGAAGAAGGAATGAACGAGTAAGAAGGAAATCGAAGAGAAACAGAGCCCACTTAACAGCAGCAGCTCAGCACTATAAATATATCTCTGCAGTTTACATTGTTTATTTTCAATAAACCAAACCACCTATCATTTCAGCCAGGGCTGTCATGACTATTCATTATTCAAGAAGTTTTGCCTGAAGAAGCACAAATCCATGCCGCTGAACTGCCGTCCCCAGAAGCGTACCAGAGCATCACTGGGAGGGCAGGAGGGGACGTGGCCTTCTGCGTGTGTTCATCATGCACAGCGAGCACGAAGCTTGCTGGCTTCTTCTCCAGAGCAAACAGCTTCCGTTCCAGATGGAGGGGCTAATAAACAATCTCTGACAAAAGTGTTGTGTTTCTGGGACAACTGGGAAGCACACGCCAGGGACACAGAAGGGCTTGTAGCCGTGCTGCTGGGCTACGCAGAGCTCTGACACACTCCCTGCCTGACAGAGGAGCCCTGGCTGCAGCAGCATTCATATTTCATTGTTTTTCTTTTTTCTTTTCTTGGGATGTGCTGTCTGTCAGTGGATGGGGATTGGAAAACCAGTTGATAAGCTGTGGAGCAAACCACACAGAAAGCTGAGGAACTGGGGTGGGAAGGAAGAGCTGGAGCAGAGAACAAACGCTGCAGAAAGCAGACCACAGGGCTCTTGAATTAGCAGCACAGTCCCTGGATGTGTCAAACTGGGTAGAGGAAGCTGAGTGCAGCTGTTTGCAACCAGCTTACAGCTCTTGTCCCTCCTGAAAATGGGGAGAAGAATTAAATGGTATTCCCTGCACTGGGGATGGCTCTGAGGGTCCCTTTTTCTAGAGGCTGGCTTTGGAAAATGAAGCGTCTCTTGACACCCATAACTGCATGTGCGCAGCTGTCGCTTCTAGTCCCCTGGACACTGAGCTGGCCCATGGGAAATAAGGCCATGAAAATTTTCTCTAATTTCTCTAAGCTGGAGAAGCCTATGAAGCACTATCTTCAAATCAAGCCTTCACCAAGAGACACAGCCGGGAAGAACAAGTAGCCCAGTCTACTGTCCAACAGAACACCAGGCAAAAACCAGAAATGGAGAAAGATCTGAGGTAGGACTAAAATACTGTGTTTAAAATCAGATTTCTAAGCATCAAGGGCAGATAAGCAGGTGAAGGAAGGTTTCAAAGACTTAGACATCCTCCAGCATGTTGCATCTCTGTGCACATACTAGATGGTGTCCTTTCTCCTGAGGACACATGAAGGAGAAGTTTCACTGGCATTCCCAGGAGACCTTAACTGAGTTATGTACCAAATACCTCTCAATTGCCATTGGATCCAGATCCCTGATTCCCGTAGACCCTTTACAAACACCCAGCCTTTTATTAATGACAGCAAGTTCAGCAGCAGGATTTCTCCATCACAGTGATACCTGCACCCAAAGATTTCCCTGAATGCATACACCACAGGCAGTACTCAAGCTAGGTTGCTCTGAGTCGCCTCTTCTCAAATATGATGTTCTCAGCCCTCTGAAGGGCTAAACCCCAACAGCCAGCCAAGGTGGGACACGGACTGCATGTGACCTGGACAACCTCCGTGGTGTCAGCAGCGCTGTTCGGTTCCCACTGCCTCTCAGTGGCGTCAGCTTGGGACCTCCCAGAGCCAGTTTTTCAGTTTCCTCAAAGTCATTGTTAAAAAATGTAGAAATTTGGGAACGAAATTCTTGCTCTGCTAAAGGTCAGAGGGTTTTTTCCTTGACAAGGGAGCTTCATTGTCTGGCTACAGCACATTCAGGTGCGAACTGCCAACCCTGTTCATCCAGGTTGTGTTCCTGGAAAGTTCCAGAGGAGACTTTAGGCCAGATCAGTTTGTAAAACATCTGTCTGTGGCAGTCTGCTATAGGGGAGCACAGGACATCTCCCAGAAATTTTCAGATGTGAGGAAGCATCCAGGTGCATCACTGACCACAGCAAAAGTGATGCTAATGCAGGTACACAGGAAACTTTCAACTCAATTGTTCAGTACTTTCTAGGTTGGGCTCAGAAGGGTGTTTGTACTGGTACAGTCTCCGCTGTCAAACCGAGAAATGCATGCTTGGTATCTGCAACTAATCTGTTATTTGTAATAGGCAAGTGGAAGTATTTTAAATTTATAATAAGAATAA
>NW_009202348.1:122752-135918 GCF_000690835.1 Fulmarus glacialis
AGGGGAGGTCTCCCCTCCTCCCACTCTGTGGGTTCTCGCAGAGCGAGGGATGCAGCCAGCTGTTTGGAAATAGGCTGTTGACAATACTGCGGAGTAAGACATAGGGTATTATGAGTCAGTTAAAAATTTAAGAGAGAGTGAGCAGGAGGTACTGATCTTCTGAATCCAGCTGTTTCACCCCTTCTTGCGGGACAAGTAAACTGAAACTTTCAGATCTTCCACGGGGTGACCAGAAACAAACAAACCAAACAAAGGCAAGGACTCAGTGCTTAAGAAAAACATTTCTTTTGCTAGCTGTGCTCCAACCCCCCACTCACATCACATACTTGCACATGATACACTTCATTGTTAAACACACCCAGGAAAATAAGACCAGCACAGAAAAGCTAACTGCAGTCTGTGTTCATTGTAAAGAGGTCACGAGAGACCTGAACTGTCTGAAGCCAAGGTATGGATAATAAAAATCAGCTGCCAGGACCAGGCTGTAATTCACCTAAGAGCTCTGATAGAGCCCAAATATGAAAGTTGTAAGTGCTGCTCAGGTTGGATCAAAAAAATCTAAAGTGAGAAATGCAACATCTGAAGAGAGCTTCAGGAGAAATCCTGGGCGCTACAAGTAGTTTATGCCAAGCTAGACAGGAGGAACTGCAAGAGAGCAGAGTGGAAGATGCAGGGAGAAGTGCGATGTATTGCTTTATATTCTCAAAATAACTTTTGACAAGATCCCTCAAAGGCTTTTAAATTAACTAAATTAAGGTCCTCACAAAAGGGAGGAGACAGTAGAAAACAACGGTGTGAAAAAAATAAGTCGTTTTTGCAATGGTGATCAACCAAGTACTACCAGGATGCTGTTCTTCAACATGCACAGGAAAAGTTTGGAGAAGGTATGAATAGAAAAGGGACAAAGAACTAAAATGTATAGGACAGTCACAACGAAAAACAACTATGAAGGGATACAAAAGCCAGCCATTATTCTGTACAGTCCAAGGCCTAAGAGACCTGCAGCAGCAGGATCGGGCAATGGGTTTAACACTGCAAAAGGAAACATCTTTTTCTCTCAGCACACAGTTAAACAGCAGAACTCATTGCCACAGGACTTTGTGGGAGTCAAGAATATAAGAGGGCTCAAGAAGAATTAGACTCACTTGAAGACAATAGATCTAACAATGCCTATTAAACACTGGGATCTGATGGAAACTTCCAGGCCTGGACATCCCCCAAAATCCTGATGCTGGAAGCTGGAAGCTGAGCTGGAAGCTCAGGGATGCAGCAGTCTTAGGTATATCTCTGCTCCTAGTATATAGGGCTTCAGATGTTGGCTTGAGTGGCCTTGATATGGCCACACAGGATAGTTATGTATCAAACAGGCTGATATCCCTGCAGCAACCAAGTCCATCTCTTCAGTTTGTTCTCCCTTTTGAAACCATTTCTGAATGTGCCTTTATTATCAAGGGAGACAGGGAGAGGCTCAAGACAAGCGAAAGCAAAATTCACCAAGGCCACCCTTCCATGGGTATATTTATTAGCAACCTAGGAAGGTAATGTCAGTCTCCCTATCAAGACCATAAGCAGCAGGGATTGAGTTTAATCTCAGCTAAAAGGCCCAAAGGTTCTTCCTTGCTAGATTGTGGAAACAGTAGCTGGATGCTATAGCACTCCTGTCCAGCCTCCATTGGAGAAGGGAAGAGCTGTCGGTGGCAGGGGCAGCAGGATGGGGTCAGGTACTATTGACTTAGGTGTTTTTTGATTCAGAGTCCGGGCAAGCATGCACTGCGTTTGCATGCATCCCTCCTCTTGTTACCACTGCTCTAGCTTTACACCAACTACTGTCACTACTCCATTGCTCCAGCTGAGCTCTAACATCAGGAGAGGACTCTCTATGTCTACCCTGACAAGTGTGCAGCACCTAGCACAGCAAAGTTCTAAGCAGAAGGACCTTCAGCTTGCTGTTAGTCATATCTATTCAGGAGACCCTAGAGCAGGTCAATACTTTTACTGATGGAGGAGATGATGTAGAGAGGCTCAGAGCTGACTTTGAGAGCAGTACCCCCTTCACCTCAACAGTCAGGCAGGAGGTCCAAGTGCCTGTGCCCTGCCACCCTAACTCTAGCTCAAAGGAGAAAATCCCAGGAGCTCTCCTTGCAACGAGAGAAAGCGGAGCAATCTTTTCATCCAGCATCTCACGAAAGCTGGTTTCGCAGGAAGCTCTGCCAGGCTTTCTGCAATATTTCCTACAGCCAGGCCTGTCCCCTTGCTTTTCCCACCAAGGAACATTTTGTTCGAAGACAGCTAATGACCCATTCACATTCGCCTATAAAATGATATCGGGTTATTTCTCCTCTCCTCTTCCACCACTTGGCTGCCTCTGGTTTGCAGACCTTGTCAGGGCTAATTACATTGGCTTTTTCATTGAGGGAGTTTTTCCTCTTTGCATGTGTTTTCTGTTCTGAGCATAGCACAGTTTCAACAGGTTTTTGATGCTGTTGTTGTTGTTGTTCTTGACAAGAGCTGCTGTTATGAAACGCATCCTCATGGCCCTGCCAAGGCCCCAGCCAACTGAGAACCAGCTCTATTTGACGCAGGAGCAAATTGAGACCATTTGGTACTTGGGGCACTGGACATCTTATTCAATCTGCAAGGGAGCTGGGAAAAGGGCTGAGTTTCTCCTCCCTCCCCTTCCCTTTCAATACACTCATTTGTTCCTGCAGAAACAGTCTGTTTCTTTTCCAGTCTTCCCTTTTCCGTAATTTTATCCATATGCCGTCCAAGATGGACATGGAAAATTACCTGCCCATTACTCTCAGCAGATGCCTGCCGTCGGTTAGGTCAATAAATTAGCCTTGGGGACACAAGCTGTCCCTTGCACCCTTTTGCCAGGGGCAAAGCTACTCAAATGGCAGCGAAACCAGAGCAGCCCAGGGCCAAGTCTCAGAGCCAACACCGGGTAGAGACCCGCAGCTGATCATGGAGCCAAACTCCGCGGGAGAGCACCCTCTCTTCCAGCACACTGGGGGATTTGAGGTCTAGGGGAGGAGACTGCAGATCCCCCACCAAGTGAGACCTTCTTCCCCATGGAGAGAGAGTGCCTCAGCCTTCAGGGGGCCCACATCAAGATCACAGCTGTTGTGTGCGGTCTGGGCAATAGTTTCTCTTCCCCACTCTGCTCCCCAACGTAGCAGCTCATTTATCAGGGAAACGTGCCAGCGAGCCAAGGTGGTGGGAGAGCTGGACCACAGCTGTGCTCCCAGCAGCCCTCCGCTCAGACAGGACTTACTGCGCACCATCCCAACACCAGCTTGGCGGGATCAAGGGTAGATGGGACCATCCACTCTTGCATCCAGTGCACGCCAGGCAGACAAGCCCAGAGATTTTTCACTCAGGTCAACGCTTGCATCCTGGAAAATATACAAGGGATGCCCTGGGTGGAGAACAGTGCCAGCTCAAGCCATGGGAGTGAAGCCTCCCCTCCACGGCCTGCCCAGGGGAAGCATTTCAGGGCATCGGCTGCCCGAGAAGACATGCTGTTCCTTGTCGGACTCCTTCACAGTCAGTTTGGACCACAATGACTTTGTCCAGGCTTCAGAGGTGTGGAGCTCTGGGCTGCTCCTTGAGGTTTGGATACCACGGACTGACCCTGGGGAGGCCACGTACCCCACCAAGAGTCCGGGCACCATTTTAATTAATGGGGACGACCTGTTTTACCACACACCCAGTCCTGCCAATCCCAAGAAAGGAAAACCAAAATATTTCAACGGGAGGTTGAATTATTTAACCCGAGGCTTTGGCTCGGCCAAAGCGTCAAGCTGAAGAGCCCACATTCAGGCCCATACAAGCCACAGGGAGTGGACATGAGAGCACGTCTCGACAGTGCCACCATCACCCTGCTCTGGGAAGCCCCTCCACAGGCAGAGCCCTTATAGCAGAGAGCAGTAATTATATTTTAAAGCCTCCAGTTCTAATAAAAGCCATTCGCACATGTTCAGAAGACTTCAATATAACTTACAGTTCTTCCCAAGCCCCTATATTATTTTCATCAACTACAAAATTGTTGGATAATTGCAACAAATGTGTATGCAGGGGTTGTTTTGGTTTGGGTTTTTTTACAGTCTCACAACTAATTTTTTTAATCGCAGTGGTGGCAGCCACGGCAAGGAGTTGCAGGGCTGCGGCTGCTTGCCACTCCAGGGACGATGGCGGCAGCACCTTCGCCCCACTGGAGGCGGTGGCCATTTAGAGCAAGGGAAAGCTGCTGGCCCTGAGGAGGCTATGGGCATGTCCTTGACCCACTGCCCCTGCATGGCCCGCCGTCACCAGGCCCAGCACCCCTCCATGGTGCCCAGGACCACGAGGACCCAGACAGACAACCATCTCCCTGCATTCTCTGAGGACAACCAGAGAGGGACACCCTGCCGCCATCTTCTCCATCCCTCCCTGAAGGCAGCGGACCTCAGCCTGGGGGAGCAGAGGGCAGAGCCCCAGCCCTCGTATTGATTTTCCCCTGGCAGTTTTCAGGCCGATATCCCTGGGGAGAGGCAGCTGGGCTGAGGTTACCTCACATGGCCGTGTGTGGGTGAGGCAACCCCGCCGCAGCCCTGCGCTTGCCTCGTACCCTTGGACAAGCCAACATGCCAAGCCCATGGCATCAGCCCACATAGCACCTTCCTCCTGCCTTTTTCTAAATAATCCTTTAAAAACTCTCTGTATTTTTTCCCTGCAATGAATCAGGGGGGGTTCCCCGTAAAGCGGCGATTCTGCAGGGTGGAGGGGATAATTGCATCCCCCCTCGCGCTGCCTCACCTTGACTGGAGGAGACACGAGCATAAAGGCCGGGTTGTAAATAATTTTCACACATGTTAATGTGACTGTTTTTGCCAGGGAGGCTGGGGAAATAAGGAAGTACATGTATATTGTCCCCATCTTTTTTTAACTTAAAGAAAAAACCTCCCCCTCTCTCCCCCAAACATACAGAAGCAGAAGGGCACAGGCTCACCCCCATGTCTCAGCCAGCCTGACCTAAAAGACCTAAACCCTAGATTAGATCCTCTTTGCAAAAATACCCCATGGCTGGGACAGGATATCCTCGTTACATTTTAAATGAGGCCTTCCTGCCAAAAAACATGGCAAACTCCTTCTCTAAACTCTAACCCTAATCTGGTCTCTGTGACCCACTTCAAAACCACCTCCGAGCTTCATCACACTGCAGAAACTATGTCCCAAGGGGAGGAACATCTCTGAGCTCCGGGTCCATCCTCTACTGAACCATACAAACACAACTTGAGAAAAGGTGTACAATCCATCGCTCCTCTCCTCACAGCAGCCCAGATGTAAAACATTTCTTGTGTATCAGCAAAGGCTGTCCCAGCAAAGAGAAAACAAACATGAGATTCCTCTAGAATGGAGCCAATGAATGTCCCTACCGGTCTATCTGTCACTGATGCCCCATCTGGAAAGTGAAAACTGGCTATGTCATTGCATGCAAAACATTTTCTGGAGCATTGGTTGAATTTACTTCATCTATCCCAAACCCATTTTAAAAACTCCAATGGCAAAATCAGAGGAACTGAACAGAGGCTTTTTGGTGTGAGAAACAAAAATAAGAAACCCAAGTCAGCTTATTTGAAGACTGATAGTAAAAGCTTATATGTTTTGAGTGTTTGACAGGGGACATGAAAAGAGGAGATAAATTGCAGAACGGAGGTTTTAAGAGGTGACAGGTGAATTATTGCACATTGAGCACTGATAAATGATAATCATCGGAGACAGAAACACATCACTGTTCCTTTTCTGACTTGGGCTAGGCAAGGGGCATGGGTGACTTAGACGTGCACCAACCAACCCTGTCTCTGGCTCAAGGCCAAGGGGGGTTTTCAGTCCTTGGGTGGTGGTGGTGTGTGAGGTGGTCATCACAAGCCTCACCCCTTGGGTTGTTGCTGGGGATGAATATTGCCTCTTCCTTGCACTAGAAGTGCCTCAAAGGGACAGGCACAGCGTGCACCGAGTCAGTATGTTCCTGCAAGCTTCTGAGCTCCAGGAGGCCTTCCTTTTCAGGCAGGGTCTAAACCTGCCATGGATGGGAGCAGCTCTCCCTGGACTAACTTCTTAAAGGACATCAACTAGTGTGGCTGCCCTGCTGCCCCACAGACGGGAACCCAGCCCGGCTCATTTCAGTGGAAATCTCATTAAGAAGGAGGTAGAGATAAGTGACAAAGAAATCAAGCTTATCAAGGTCCAGCTAGGGATAGTCAAAGGAAATGCAGCAGCCAGAGCACATGCCAATATTGTTAATGCCTTTTTTGTCTGTATCTTAGAGATGGTTTATTTTGGCAGCTGCAAAGTGTGTTAAAAAAACATGTCCTTGTTATATAGATTGCGTAGACCATTGGAGAGAGCCAAAGCTACTAGAACAAGGCAGCACAGGGATGCTCTGACAGCAGAGCCAAACCTTCACCTGGCAGAAGTCCACCCAGCTCCAGCAAATCCAATGGCACTGCACTGCTTTACACCAACTGAGCATCTGGCCCCAATTCATTGTTTGGTCTGCTCGTTGTTTGTTTTTCTGACATCTCCTTTGGGCTTCTCACGCTTAATCTACAAAATGGTGGCTTTTTAGATGCCACAGTGCTATGTGATTATCATCAAACTCAGCCACGTTCCATACCGGTTCAGCCAAGCCTTCGTTTTGGTGTCAGCATGTCTTTCTCAGCTCTGATATCCTCAGAAGGGATCAGACAGTTCAAACAGTTTCAAGAGCAAGCTTGGAAGTGAGAGGTCTCTTGTTTGCCAATGACCATGTGAGCAAGCTTTTTCCCCCTCTCCCAGCACTTCTTCCACGAAAAGCATTGCTATAGGGGGCTAAAACCCGGAACCAGGCGGGCCTGTCTTCTGGTTCACGGCCAATGGATGTCAGTGACTTACGGATGAATCAAAAACAATGACAGATTTGAGTAGCTAGCCAAATCTCAACCATGCATACATTTCTTGCAGGCTAGAGGAAGATTGCTCTGGATGCATGGTGTCCTTCCCAGTGCCCACACACAACAGATTGAAGTCTGTGAGCCATCAGTGATGGTGTCCTAGAGATATTATCCTCAGCAGGTCTGTCCCTGCTGGAGAGGTCAAGGTGGTGGCTATCGTATGGATGGGAAGCATGTGCTATGGATGCCACCCTGTTCCTCATCGGTCTGTTAGAAAGCTTGGTTCCTAGCTACTTTGATCAAGGAGGTAACCAGGTTATTTCCTGACAAACTAACCAAAAGGACAACTGTCATGGTAGCACAGATAGATGGGCACCTTTGTAAGCCCATGGGAAGGTGGTTACAGGAGCCTTCCCTCCACGTGAACTGGGGATTTCACGATGTATGTGATGTTGGGGGCGAGGTTCCATTGCCGTGCTGTGGTTCATCAGTCCTACTGCAGGTGGGAATTTCTGCTCACAAAACTTGTCCCTGGCAGGACCAAACACATCCCTCTGACTGCAAAAGGAAACACCAAGTGTGACCAAAAGCAGCTCCTTACAGGATGCAAATAAAGCTTTAAAGAGAGCAAACTGTTGAGAAAACAAGAAGAAACAGGTAGGTCAGCAGTAAATCGGGCATCCTTGGCATGTGTCTCAAGCCACACACAGCTAGGACCATCTGGTGGCAGCGGGCAGGCTAATATATCCAAAAGCAGCTTGCTCTGGCCAGAGGCATGTGACAAAAACTCTTGTGTCCCTGTAAGAAAGGGCCCTGCAGGTGACGCTGGTGAGGGTAAGCGGTACTGAAGATATCCTTCGCAAGCAGCTCTCATAGCTCTCACTGCAAAATCATCTCTCTCCCACCTTAACGTAACCAGGGACCCAGACCATGACTCAGTCAACTGCAAGACCCACCTTGTGTCTTCAGATGTGGTGCTGCCTGGTCCTTCCAGTTCTCCTCACATCCTCTGATGAGCCTAACACAGCCACTGCCTTGTGTGTCCAAGGCCAGCTTTGGCCTCGTGGCAGGTGGGCTTGCAGAGGGCTTGCTACACCTTGACTGTACAGACCAGCACAAAGATGGCTTTGGTGACCTGTACCCCTTTGCATTTTAGCTTTAGCACGGCTCTTTCAGCTCTGCAATTGCAAGGATCCCACCTATAGCAGGGGAGCAGGGATTCTCTTCACTGCATTTTCAGCATGCACATCTTGGGCTTCAGAATGCATCTCGGGCTTTCTTATTTCAGCCATGGAAGCAGCAAAAGAGCTGAAATCGTGTTGCTATTGGTCGCCCGATCTTCTCTCCCCCCACTCTTCCTCCTGCCGCCCCCACTTCGTTCCACATTTTTCACATTTCTGGGGATTGTTTTTCACCTCCCAATGCTTTCTGGAGCTTGCCCAATAGAAATAAATGCAGCCTGACCATCACTGGTGGGGCGAGGGGCAGGAGGTTACACTCTCAGTAAATTTAGCCTCTCACTGACAGATTTATCTTCCTTAATCAGAACCAAGTGTAGTTAGCAAGGTTTGTTTTTGTAGACTGAACTTCCCCAAAGTCAGTGCACACACACCTCCCCCTCCCTCCCCAATTACATAAATGCTTTTAGTTAAGAGCTAATTTCCTGGAGTGTGTGCCAGTGCTCTCTCCAAGCAAACAAAACAAAGACGACACGTAAAAAACTGTTTTGCATTGAGAAGGAAGCTTGTGCTAATAAAAGTCCAGGAGTGAAAATCAAAGGGTCCTTTCCCCATTTCTCCTCCTTCATTTGCACATGTAAGGTAAAGCAGAGATGGGGAGCACCTTTCCAGCCTAAAAGACAGGTTGTCGTAGTACACCTCAAAAAGCCTTGTATAACAGTATGGAGAGGTCAGTGTGCTGAGGGGTGTTGTGTTAGCTGGCTCTAGATGAACTCATCTGGACTTCACCAGACCTTGTCTCCATCCGGCATGACCCAGAAAGTCCCTTTTAGCAAGCACAACCTCAGGATCTCAGAACAGCTGGCCACGTGTTGCCTAATGCGGGTACTGAGCCTTCTCAGATGCTGTGATTTGTCTTTCCTCCTTTTGCAAAATGCCATTTCACCCAGTCAAACGGAACTAAAGTTTTAGTTGGAAAGTAAAACATGCCTTTCATTAGGCAGGCGAGTCTGGCAGATTCACCAGGAGAACCGCAGAGCTTCTCCATTTAAATCAAGACTGTCTGCTCTTGTCCTTTCCTCATCCTACATTCACATATTGGCAACACCAAAGTATCCCATCCTGGCACAGCTTGGATCAGCACGGGGGGCTGATCTAGCCAGGCCTTGGCTCCACAGTCCTCTCCTGGGAACAATTTGGAGGCTGTGTTGTGGTAGGAGAGACTTTGTGGACATCTTCCTTCATGGGGCTCCTCCTCTACATCTGTCCACGATCTTGCTTTAACATTTCCCTTTCGGTTTTCTTCCCATCGTGCTATTAATTAAGAACATTTCTAACATGTGCCAGCCTGGAAAGGAATGTGTTGTAATGACCATTTTTCTTCTGTTTCAGTTTAAAGGATTGTTTTTATTGAGCTCCTAAAATGCAACCAAGCCCATAAAGAACAGATCTGAAGAGAAAAACTCGAATTCAGACTCCAGTAAGGTTCAATAAACTTTCATTAGGTCTCAGACAGGTGGACCACATGAAGGTGGTGAACCATGACTTCAGCATCTCGTCGCTTCTGTGTGTCATGCATGAGAAGCCTGGCTGGTGTAACTGAGTAATGTTTCTTCCCTGCTTTCTACAGGCCATACTTGTTGCCAGTTAGAAGAAAAAGCAAGAAAGGGGAGGGAAGCCCAGGGTACCTCTGGTCCCATTACGATGTCCCCGTAGTCGTCAAACACTCCTATTGGATGTGTCAGCACAGGCCAGCTCAAGATGACCCATAACAAGATGAGATACTGCAGGCAGCGGCACCCAAAAGGACCAAATCTAATCATGGTCCCTTTTGGCTTTCACACTTACTAATTTATCTGGGATCCATCCTGGCAGAGGCCATAATTAGAAAAGTAGTTTGGTCGGACTTAGCCCATGGAGGCCATCAGAAAAGGTTGCTTTGCTGTTGTGCACTGTTAACGTGTTCCCCTTGGTTTGCTTTCCTTTCTCTCTGGACACAGGAAATGAGGAGGATCTGGGAGGGTAAGATAAGGCATGTAATAAATTGACTTCTTGTAAGTCGCTTGGTCTTGCCACTGCTGCCTCGGTTTCTGCAATAACAGGGTGCAGATGAGCTTCAATAGCTTGGTTTCTGCCATTCATCAGCTCCAGTCTGTGGCAAATCCCAGGCAGGTTCCTTGTTCCTTATGCTTATCTGAAGAGACTTGTCTTTTGAATAGTACAGTGGTGGATGACTGCACACTGAGAGACCCAGTGCCTCCCATTGGATCTGATTTTCTTGCTGGAATACAGCTTGACACGGCCAGCCACACCGAGACACGGCCCTCAGCCTCCTGCTGTCACAGCACAGGCATCACTGCAGCAACAAGCCAAAATCTGCTTTCCCAGGACCACACCAGGACCAATGCCCGATCTTGCCCCACCAGACTGCAGAGTTAAATACAAACACAACTGGATGTTAAGTCAGGCCTTTGAAAGAGCAAGAGTCAAACGGATGGATGAGTCTCGGCCAATGTTTTAGTCCTGTTTTGTGCGACAGACTCTGGAGAATTTTCCAGGGGAGCTGCAAAGGTGCAGATATAAGTCTCAACCCCCGGCCTCCGCACAGCAAGGAGGTGGCAGAGAAAAGTCCATATCATTTGATACCCAGACAATAAAAAGAGACTGTCGCCCTTCCCAGGAGTCAGCTTTGCCCATACACAAAGCCAGGAGGATCCTCTGCACTCACCTGCTCTCAGCTACCCTCCTTCCCACCTCTGATTAACAGGAGCACTGCCCTTGCACACATTTGCCCTTGAAGGGCTCACCACGGGCGGTTAGCACTCTCCATCGCTGGCTGGAATTGATTTCCTGACCCACGTAACAGCACACCAAATTGCTGCCCAAGGGTTATTCTGCCCTAGACCCAGCTGGCACTTGTGGCACCTGGTCCTTGCTCTATATGCCAGGGTTTTGCAGGAAGGAGAAGAAGGAGGTTCCTGAGCACTTGGGGGAGTTGGTTTGTTGCAGGGTCTGACTCATTTTTTATGTTTTCTTTTGGGGCTGCTGCCGCTCTCAGCACGTGGCAGAGGTCTGCTCAAGAGCTACTGGTAAACAGGAGAATGATTCTTCCCCAGAGCTGGCCAAAGCCAATGCCATACGTGAGGCTCCTTCCACAGTCACACAGGGTGGGACAAGGCACAGCTGCTACGCTTCTGGTTTTGGGTCTGTTCTCACCGTGTTTAATCAGCCAAATCCACCCCCGCTCCCAGCGAACCCCTTTTTCCATGGCATTTCCCCATCCCAGTGCCTGGGGGCTGTACCTAAACACCTAAGGTTGCAGTCCCCAGGTTGAAGCACTGCCTCCCCAGTGAGTCTTTGCTTTCTATACTTTTAACGCAGCATTCTCTTACACTGCGTGGCATATTGAGGCCAATGCTGCTCAATGCAGCTCAATGCAACTCATTAATTTCCACCGAACTGTCTTGTGGTGGGACCTAAGTACCTGTGGAGAAGTTGGAGGCATCTGCATCATACCCAGGGCAAGAGGAGCTCCTCCACAGCTTGTATTGGGAAAGCCTGTGATTTAGGACACTCACAATATCCCCACAACTCACTGCCCAGCCCATCTGGGCCTATGAGGATTGCTGCGTAATAAAAATACCTAGGAAACAACATATGGAAAAGCAAAACGCAAAGCGGCAGTCCTGGCACAACTAGCCTGCGTCGATCTTGGACGGGAACACTGCCTGGATGTTTTTAATGCCTTACTGGCATCGGTACGCAGAGATGAGCCTTGCCCAGTGGTCACAGCCCCAGCTGTTAGCTCCTATAGCCCGGGTGAAGGCTTACGCAGCCCAGCCTCTGACGCCCGGGCCTCCTGATGCACTGGGGCCACACACAAATCTAGGTGGAGTTGTGTTTCCATTATAACGCCATTAACATTTTCTTTTCCCATTGGCGCAATTAAGGATGAATCCTTATGTTTCCTTTTTGCGTGCAAAAAAGTTAGGTCAGCCCAGAGGCATTGCTCAAGCACAAGACCGCTTAGCTGGGCAGAAAGAAAGGTTACAGCAGCTAAGAGAAATTGCAAAAGAGGGAAGAAGCAACGCAGAGGGGAGAGGTGCATTTACATATTTTGTGAATTAGCAAGGGCTGAGATGGAGTCCCTACCCTGTGACATCTTTAATCCAGACTAGGCATCTTCCTGTGTCAAACTCCCAAGAACACACCCCGGATTTTTAGCTTAATAGCACTTTTTTCCACCTTGCCCCTATTTGGGTGAGCAATAACTCCATCTGTATTCAGGACAGAGCAGCGTTTGCTGAATTTCAAAGCTCAGCCTGCAGCTGCCTGGAGCTACAGCAGGACTTGAGCAAACTGCACATGAGCTGCCTTTCACCATGGCCGCAGAGGTGGGGATGCTCTCAGGTGCACCAGGGACCAGGAGCGCTGCACAGGAGGTGCCCGAGACAGCTCTCACTGCAGCTTCTTTCTTCTTAAACAGAAGCAGTTACCTGCTGGTGCAGCCGATGCCCGGACCCGCCCGCCCCGGCTCCAGCTGGGGGGCCGCTCCCTCCGCCAGGCAGACCACAGCGGTGGAGCTGCCTGTGCAGCCCAGCTCTGTGCCGCGAACATCGGCCCAGATGAGCTGCCCGCAGCACCTGGGTGCGGCCGGGGCAGCTCCTCACGACGGTCGCCTGCTTCAGCTGACATCGCCCACTTCTGTCCATCTTCCAGGGGCTATACCGGACCAAAGCCCTTCTCCCCCACACAGAGACAGGTCCCAGTTTCCAGAGGGTGAGCTGGGAGGGTAAATTTCACTCTCATGCTTAATGTCAAAATTCCCCTCATTTCCCAAGGAAAGCAGGTACACGTGGGACTATTTTTACCCTGGTTTATTTTTACTTAGTCTTTCCTACATTCCCTCTCACAAGGCTATAAGGAGAGCACCCCCACCCCACAGGCATGCGAGAGACCGACGGCAGCGTCTGGAAGGGTACTTTCTCCCTTTACAGCACGGCAGGGGTGGGGGCAAATGCGCTGCCGGGAATTACAGCACAGCATCATTAAATCAATTGCTGCTTGCAGCCCT
>NW_009202348.1:135980-136539 GCF_000690835.1 Fulmarus glacialis
TACCAGCCCCATTGCTAGAGATACCTCCAGCCAAACACGCTCCCACGCCAACGGCGCTGCCCCAAGGGACCCGATTCATGCAGTTTGGCCCCAGGAGGGCAAGCTGAAGGCCCCCGGAGCTGTGTTCGGAGCTGAAGCCCGGCCACAGCCATCAACAGGGCAAGAACCGGGGCGCTGCACGGCCCCTCTGGGACAGGGTCTCCTCTGCTGCTCTCTGCCTTCAAGCAAAGCCTGGCAGGCAGGCGGCTGGGGAAGGGGATCGGGATGATCAGGAGCTGCTTCGGCCAGGGATACAAACGCCTCTGGCCAGGGCAAATGCTGTGGATGCTTGCCATTGTGGGCCAGTGGATTTTTTTGGTTTGGATGAGCAATGTGCGAAGGTCTGGGTTTCACTCCTTGGGGGAATTAAAACATAGCCCAAGCCTTGGTGTTTTTTCACAAAGGGGAATCACTGCTTCCCACCAGCATGACTAACCTCGCTAATTGTGGCCTTTGCGGTCGAGCAGCAGCTGGGTAGAAAGGCGGGCGGGCTCGCGGGGGGGGGTGGGGGGGGCGCGCG
>NW_009202348.1:136550-137184 GCF_000690835.1 Fulmarus glacialis
TGTGAGCGCGGTGGCGTGGATGCAAAGAAAGCCAGGAGGCGAGGCAGAGGAGGCCAGACTCTGCCCGAGGGACTTTCATTTCCCAGAGCTGCCTCTCACCCTGCCATCGCCTCCTAGAGCATCTTCCCAAGGCTCCTGCTGGCTTCCCCAGGGGAAATCGCAGCCTCTCCATCCCACCAGCCCTTCTGCAGCCCGTATAACAGCATGCCACGCTGCCCGCAGTGCCAAGCTGCCCGCGGTGCCAGCTTGCAGCATTTGCTGGCAGGTCCCCCGTTACCATGGAAATGCTGTCAAGGTTCAGATAACATTTTCCTCCATCCCAATTTCTGCTGCCGCTTTATTTTTACCCCCACTCAGTACTTCGCTAGCCACGCTGGTGCAGCCTGCCTCGTGAGGTAGCCGGGAAAGGGTTAGGAGGCTGCTCTGCCAACAGGGCTGCGGTCACATTGCATGAAGTCCTTGCTCAGGCAGAACAGCATTAGATCTTCTGTCACAACAGAGGTAAAGCTGAAATCAGCAAGCAGATACTAATAAATCCTCCGTTGTCTCTTCTCATTAGACTTAATCACAGGGAAAAACCCAAAAGGCCTGAAACATTTTTGTTAAGCGACAGAGAATTTTTTTTTTTTTTTTT
>NW_009202348.1:137298-151766 GCF_000690835.1 Fulmarus glacialis
CCCCCACCTGCAACCCTCCTCTCCAGAGGTGACACCAGCCTGCATCGCACTTGCATGGATGGCCCTGCCCTGGGGGTCCAGCCCACCCCACCAGTGTCCAGCGCAAGCCACCTGGGCGAGCAGGAAGCCCCATAGGAACATCTCCCTGGGGCCATGGTCCCTTTTCACCCAGGTGCTATTTCCTGGTGGCCTCCATCCAGCTTCTCCGTAGCAACATCTAGATGTTAAATATAGATGCATCCCCAAACCGCCTTTGCAAAAATGCCACCTCTCCCTACCACAGACAGGCATTTTCAGGGAATATCACATTTCCCCCTTACCCATCTCCAAACGAAGAAGATGGAAAAGCAGCTAATTAGGAGTTGTCTCGCATTGTCTGCATCCCAAGCTGTTAGCTAGCTGAGGAGCTGCTAAATTATTTTTTCTCCTTGCTGAAAGAGATTAACCTATGGCTTCAGATGCAGAGGGACAACACCTGCTCCCCAGGACAGCCGGGCAGTGCCAGAGACCCCACTACCAGAGGTTGCTCACACCCAGAGAGGGAGGGAGGTAGGGCTGAGGGCAGCCGGGACCCCTGGAGGCAAGGGGCTGCCGGCACCGGACGGAGGCAGGCAGCGGGACCCCCCTCAACTGCCCTTGGAGGGTGGGCAAAAAAAAAAAGGTGCATGGGAACAGCGGCTGCCGCAGCAAACCTCAGCGCGGAGGATGCTGCTCAAATACCTTCCTGGGGATCGTTAATCAGTTAATGCTTGTGGAGAGGGGAAGAGGAAAAACGCCCCACAAGGAGAGGAGGACGGCTGGGACTGTCGAGGGGGGCCGAGGAGAGCCCGGCACCCAATTCTCATTGCCAGGCAGCAGAGAAAATATGAGGCCAGAAAATTAAGAGCCACAGAGGCAGGTTGCAGCTGCTGCGCTGGGCGGGATGCTAACAGAGCATGGCTTAGCACCGTACAGAAGAGAGGGTGCAGCATTAGCCTCCCACAGCCGCAGCCCCCACCGTGTTCCGAGGCTTTCACAGAAAAATACCGGGACTCTTCACTCACCTTTTCTGCTCAAGCCTGGGCATTTCTGAGAAAGCACGATACGCGGCCATGCTCCGCTCACCTGCTTTGCAACTCCTCACACCATCCCCAGCGAGGCATCTCCAGCAAGTTCAGCAGCAGGGTACAGCTCCTGATTCCTGCCAGTTTTGTGAAAAGCAGACAGCAAGGGTGAGAGGAGAGATGTGGTTGACTCCCTGGCAGAGAAAAGAGCCGAATCTTTATTGGACACTGCTGGCAGATGTGAGACATTACAGGAAAAGCTGCGATCACACCCATGAGGCACCTGGTGAAATGTCCCAAGTCTCCTTGACCCCATCCTGGGGAGGCTGTTCATGCAATGACGGCAGGGTCACCTTTAGCTGGTGTTTCCAGGCTCTTTCCTACAAAGATGTTGCTACCTGATCCTTGTGCACCTCAGCCCTTTAAGCCTGGGGTATGATAGGACAGGGGTGAGGGACCTTTCTGCAGTGAGCGTGGGCAGAAGAGGGCACTGGGGATGGTTGCCCTCACTGCACGACCTGTGCAAACTGTGTGCTGGACTCAGAGTCCTGTAAGGGGAGGCTGAAGGCACCCACATACGCAAACAGGCTTGGTGGGCACCTGGGCAGTGATGCTTCAACTGCAGCAAACCCTCCTTCAGAAAGCCCAAACCTACTCACTGGCAGCATGAGGTGGAAAATCTCTAAAATGGTAACGCGTTCCTCATGCAACCTGCTTTGCAGCTGAGCCCAGCCTGGGCTCCCAGCACCAGGGATTCAAGAGCCCGGGGACTTCCCAGACCAGAGCCCGCACTCCGGTTTCTCACAGCCCCTGTGGGATTTTCCTACCATGCATCAGTCAACTTATTCTTTGAAGCCACGAAGTTGCTTGGCACACATGATGTCCTACAGCATGCAGGTCTGCTGCTTAATGGCACTTTTTCTGTTACCAAAGACAGGGAGTCACCTTTTCTGCATGCAATGGCTGGCTGCAACCAGGTATTGGTATTCAGTTCCACGAAGCATGGTCCGACTCCTCCGGCAGGTCTCCGAGCCAGGCCAACAGGCGATGCTACCGCTCAGTACAAATAAAGTAGAGTGGTAGAGCAGCACTGTGTGCAATTACAACTGAGACAGCCCTGAATTAAATGGAGAGCCTAGACAAGCGGAGCGATGCCTTATCCAAACACTGAACCCCAGGGAGATGGGGAGATCGGTGCTTGGGTTGCCATCCTGCCTCCAAGTAAGCCCCGCGCTGCTGGTGCTCGGGGTTTTTCTCCTTGCCATCCTTGATTTACAAGAGTGGTACTTTGGCAGTCACGCTGAGGATACTGATTAGCTGATGTTGGGACATCGTTCCAGGAAAGGCAATCCATTTATCAAAGTGCTTGCAGTTCCCAGTTCAAGGCAGGTGAAGTACTAATAAATATCAAGCAAAGCAAGTGAATCAGACTCCAAAGTAGCTTAATAAATAAAAGGCTATTAAAAAAAAAAACATATCTGCAGGTGTTTGTGCCAATCTTTCTTCTCCAGCAGCAGCTCTGGGCGCTGGTACTTCGCATTCCCATTTCACAGGGACAACTCACGGGAAGGAACTGCTTGTCTTTACATTGTGAAATCCAATCTGCAGAAATCTCCAGCTGAGATGAAATTGCAGATTGTTGTCTCACTGGGCAAAAACCTGTGCAGAGTCACATCCAGGTCTGAATCAGAGCTAAACACGCCTGGCTTCATCTTCCCAAGCTGACATCCCAAAGGCTAAAGGTCCAACGCACGCTGCAGGCTGCGCAGACATGGGCCAATTGAAAAGTAAGTGCTGTCTGGCAAAGAAATGAGCTGTTAATTTATTGAAATGCTCTGCAAAATCATTGCATTTGGAACCCTTCAGCTGTCCTGGGTTTGTGCCTTCATGCAGGAGTGTGACTTCAAGAGATGGGACATAAAAGGGAGCAGAAAACCAACAAGATCTTTGAAGCTGGGGCAGAAGAGCACACGATCAAACGGAGCAAAACTCCCAGCTCCCACCCCATACAGATGAAGCCTCACAGCTCCCATGGACAAGCAATTAAGAAACAAATCAACCCTGTTTGTTGTCACAGAGGTGAGAAACACCTCCAAACCTGGCAGCGATTTCTATTCCTTCAGACAACTTGCTCACAGCAAGCAGTGCATGGGGATGGGAGGCAGGGAGGGAAGAGTGACCACTCCATAAGCTCTCCTCCTGGTACATGGGGTGGATCGCATGCCACGGCAAGGTCCTGCCCCACACGTGTCTTTTGTTTCAGGGCTGACCAGTTCTCACCAAGATACTCCCCAGTGGGTGCCTGCTCTCCTCCATCCAGTATGGGAATAGGAGGCTGGTTTGGGGAGGGTTGTGGAGGTGCTGAAGTCAACTGCAACATAGATCTGGTGTCTGAAGTATATTGGTCAGACCTATTTTGGCAGGATCCTTGTGGGATCAGCACAAACTACAGAGGAACAGGCTGCTTTCAGCTTTCCTCTACAGCTGCACACAAGGAAGATGTGATTCCTACTGTGATTACAAAAGCATTAGGGAGCTGCAAGATTGAAGGGAAAAAAAAAAAAAAATATCAAGCAAACATAAAACAAATCCCCAAAGATCAAAAGTATTGAAGAGTTTTACCTGGATGTTTCTAAGGAAAAAAAAAAAAACCCACAAAACAAAAAAAAACCTCACAAGCAGATAACTACATAAACACAAACCCCACTTCCCTGAGCAAACTGAGACCCGCACAGGCTCCCACCACTTAGAGCACAACACTATTTGCCAGGGTTTACCCAGGAAGCTGAACCTGCCTTCTTCCCAGCCCTCACTTTTAGGAGGACACTTGGCTGTTTCTTTGCCCCAGCTCCGTCAGTAAGAAGGGGAGATCGGCCATGTGACAGCCACAAAGTCATTTGCTTCTTATGCTTATAGAGGAGCAGTGCAACATGTTGTCTGCTCCCTGCCCTCTCTGCTCTTTCTGTTCAGAGCCATAACTTCAATGCATTTGGGTCCTGGAGCTCCAAGAAGAGGAGAACAGGGCTGGGACACAGCCCAAAGGCAACTAAGTGTCCAGCAGCATCACCTCCCTCCTCAGCACCTCCAGTGCACAAGTCCTCTCCCAAGCTAAATCTCTCTGCCAGCATCTGCTCCTGAACAAGCTGCAGCTGGGCTGTGCAGCATGGTCCCAGCTCCTTGGGGCTCTCTCCTTTGCTCCTCCTCAGCTTGGCTGGCTGTCCAGGTGAGAAGCAGGCTCCAGAGGCCAGCCAGTGCAGCAGTAACTTCTAGTGACACTTAGGGGACACTTTTCAGTCCCCACATCTGGGGGGTGACATAGATGTGGCCACAGACTACCATGAAGGATGCTGTCCTTGTGGAGCAAGTCCCACCTGAGTTGGTGGAGGTATCGCTGCTCCTGGGTGGCACTGCCAGGCCCTGGATGGGGAAGTGGGTCCCATCAGAGTGCCCTGGCTTGTCCCCCAGCCTCCCTGCCACTGACCTGTCCCTCACAGCTGCGCTGGAGCATTTCTCCTCCTGATGCCCAGGTGCCAGTTAAACTCCAAGGGATGGAAAATCCATCAGCCATGTGTTGCTCCTCCAATTAATGGTCTGTTGGTCCTGTTTCACTGGAAGGCAGGCTTCCCTTTCTGCTTTCTGCTCAGGTGAGTCAGCAATGGCTCTAGAAGGGACTTCCTCTTGGAAACCCTCTACTGAGCAGCCGTTGCCTCCCCAGCGCATCCTGACCTGTGCAGGCATCCCCCAAACATGAGCACAGTGGGATGCAGAGCCCAGGGACGCTTGGCCTCTCCGGCAGTTGCCACAGCCCTTGCTAAGCAGCCAGGGACAGTGTCAGGGGACATGGCGTGCTTTAAGCCAAGTAGGAAACAAGCACAGGCAAGAGCTGCACTGGAGCAGGATGGAGCATCTCAGTTGGGGCAGCCATCTCAGCAGCAGGGAGCAGCTATGGGGACACACCAAAGAATGGGGCCAAGATGTGTGCAGAGCATCCATGCTGCAGGGCTCTGTGGGGTGCTCAGGGGCTGGTGCCTCGGTATGGCCAGGAAGCACGGCTGGACATCGGGAACATAAGCAGAGAGCGTTCGGGCTTCCAGCTGGATGAACATATACAACACAATGAAAAGCAAAGGGGAGAGAGCAGCTTGGGCTGCAGAGAAGGAAAGGACTGAGAAGGGAATGAGTGTAATACCAGCCCCGTCATCCCCAGCCCCTGCTCTGCCACTGGTTCCCAGGCGCTTTCGCAGCACTTGCACTCACGCGAGGGCAGAGGAAGGACGGGGTCACTGCTACGCGAGTCCAGCAACACAAAGAGGGGTTCAGAGCTCTTCTCGCTAGACCTGGCTGGCTTCCCTCCCTGCTCCAAGCGGGTCTTCTCTGTGCCTGTCTCCATCTTCCTCTTGGGCCATGTCCTGGATCAAGGTTGTTGCACAAAGCCAGAGTAATCACCCTGCCTTGGAGGGCTCTTCTGAAAATCAGTGCATTCAAGAAAACGCGTCTTTGAGGTCCTCTGGTGCCCAGCGTTTGGGGCCATCCCAGTCCCAGGCACAGAGCTTGTATTCACGCTCTGCGAACAACAGGGCATTCAGCAGAAATGAAGAGACAGTAAATTCAGAAGTGATGAAAAAAAAAAAAAGCATCTTTTCACACAATTCGCCTTGGGGAACTCAATGTCATATGATGTGGCCAAGGGCAGGGACTTGTGGGATCAAACAACCGCTGAGCTGACCCTGAGTATTTCTGTTACTCATTCCAAAAAATAAACTCCATACAAATGGGGGAAGCCCGCTGAGCGAACCAAACGCAAACACCAAAAATCACTCTAGCTGTTTTGCTCATAAAGCACCATGCTGGAGAAGACTTCCCAAACTTACCTTTTCTGGGAATAGGTTCTGGGGACAGCCTGGATGTGGGCTGCAGGACTTCTTGCAGCTTTCCCTGAGGTTCCTGGTACCAGCTGATGCCACCCTGGCTAAGTCAGAAGAATCCTTTGCCAGTGACAGTGGCAACCAGCACTCCCACCACAAGGATGTGTATCAGGACTTGCTCCTTCCAGCCACTCCTGGAAGATCTTCCTTGTAGCCAGCTTGATTCCCCAAATACGCGTTCCATTGCCGGGAAGATCTTGGCTCCTCATCTCTGCACCTGCCCTGCAAGGAGCTGCAGCCAGCATTCAAACCAGGTGCTGGGCTCGGGTGTAAGGGCACCTGCAGCTCCAGCCCACCTCCCACAGTCTCTCTGGATGGCACCATCAGGTGTGGCTCAAGGTCGTGGCCTGGTTCGGTCCTTCCCTTTACTGCAGTTGAGGCAATAAATGGGTCTACAGCAGTAATGTGGTTGATTATCAAAAACAGCACTGGAAGAGGTGTGAAAACATGTGAAGATGCGAATACACAGCAACGGATAAAAGTAGGGCCCGGAAAGACCAACCCTTCTTTTTCCCAGACCCATTTTATATCAAGGGTTTGACCTTTTGCTTGAGGTGCAATGATTTCTGAGATCCTAAGGCATGCCCGGATTTTTTAATGACAGTACAGTCAGCAAGAGGTACAGAGGTTTGCACTGGGAACTTGTAATAAAACACATGTTGTTTCCCTTTTAAACTGCAGAGGGAGAACACAGGGAAAGGTTTAGAGCAGAGGCTTGGCCTTGGAAGAGCTGGTGCAGTAAAACTTTACCGGCAAAAAATCATATGCCAATAAAAGCCCCCAAATACCTTCAATTATTGAAACCTTCCTATTAGTACTTACAGTATGTTAACACTCTCCTCCGGTGCCAGCGCCGCAGACCCTGGGTACCTGAGAGCACAGCCTGGAGAGGAGAGGGGACGCTGCCGGAGCTTCCCTTGCTGGGTCCAGCCGTCCCGCTGCGAGCGCTGCCGTGCGGTCCCAGGCCGAGGGGCAGGTGGAGGCTTTTCAGGCTGCATTACCTTGGCTCCCCTGCACTGCAGAGGAGCTGGGGAAGCAAGCGCGAGGGGAGGTCATGTAAACCAGCTCTGAATCACTGCAGGTTTTTTTTGGTTTTTTTTTTTTATAAAGCTGGTCAGATAAATGTTTTGAGAAGACATATTAAAGCCGTGGCTGCTTTCTCCAGGGAACTATCAGAATGATTTTATTTGGCCAGAGCACAGTAACAGGGTCAGGCTGTCAGCTTCTATTAAGATTTGGATGTGCGTCACTGAATGGAAAGTGCTTGGCTATATTGCTTCTCATTAGATTGCTTTATGATAAATCTAATCATTAACTTACTACACTTGGCCGATCTGAAGGTTGTAAGCCTGGCTCTGCAGCCGCCCCAGCGGGCTGCAAACCAAATGCCTTCCCCGGGGAAGTGCAGCTTCACCACAGCAGTGCCCGGTTCGCAGTGGTGAATGCCTCGGCAAATCTGCCGCCGGCTCACAGCATTGACATGGCCCCTCCAGCCAGCAAGGCATTGCCCTCCCCGTTCCCTTGTCCCAGTGGGATACATCCACCCCACACTTTCACCAAGGGGGATGGTTTTGGGTAACTAGGGGGTACTCAGGTGTTTGACAGCTCAGCCACACGTTGCTGCTTCACACCTCCTTCCGCAGCCCCTCACGCACCGGGCACAAGCCTCGCTTGGCTCCTGCACCGCTCTGAGGGCCTTGCTGAAACCAGAGGTGAAAGCTTCCCCCTTTTTTTTTTTAAGTCAGGCTGAGCAGATGGCTCTTGCCCAGGTTTAAAACTAAGAGCTGGCTTTTGGGGAAGCGCAAGGCATTAGGTCAGTCCTATTAGACAGACCTGGTTATTCAGCACTTCCAAGGACAGCCCAGTTATCTCATGCCTCCACCAGCAAAGAGGCTGCGGTGCATCCCGAGCTCCTCTGTGGCTCTGGAGGAGCAGCACAGCATGACACAGCCCTGGAAATGCAATGGCAGAGTTGTTGGCCTGAATTCCTCCAGCTTGTGGATTTGACTTCTCCCCTCCAGCTTCACAGCTCAAGCTCCTTGTGACTCCTCCTACACCACATCCAGGCTTTGAAACCCCACTGCAGCTGGTACCCACAGGTGTAAATGGGGCTGCTGAGGACCCATGCTGGGACTGACCCATTCCAGCACAGCGAGCACTTGCTGCTGCATGAGAAAAAGGAAATGAAACCAGGGTGCCACAATAGGATCTGGGCTGGTGGCTTTCTTCCTAGGAATTTGGGCAGAAGATCTGTCTCTTACACTTTAACACATCCAGATCAGGGACTCGCATCCCCTCTCTTCATCTAAAGTAACAGAGCAGCTCTTAAAACTCCTCCGACCACCTCCTTGGTGGGCATATGGATGGGCAGAGAGGTCCAGACCAGCCACAGACACAATTCCTCCCTCCTCCTCTTCTGAGGGCACCTAAGAGGACAGCCAGCCCTTTGCATGCTGCAAACCTCTGATCAGAAATGAGGGTGACTCTGCTTCCCCAGGGACAGGCGAGGGACCAAGCCATGAGGCTGCCGGGGGGACCACGCCAACGCCACGTGGCAAACGCACGGGACCTGCTCCGCAGCTCCCCAGCCCTCGGCTCCCACAGCAGGCTCAGAGGGGGACAACGCACCCCCAGATAACGCTGCAGAGCTGGGAGGCTTGCTCTCCACGTCTTTTCAGTGCATGTTTTTTTGGCCAAGGCGAGGGTCCTCTCTGCCTCTGCAGTTCCTCTGGATGCTGAGCTTAATCCACTCAGGCCAGTTCCAAGTGTGTCTGCCTTGCATCCCATCGGCAACGGGGGCTTAGCATGAGCGCTTCATTTGTTTTTATGATCTCATGAATTTATCAAAGACAATTAAGCCGCCCCTGGTTGAGGCATCCCAGACAATCTGCTGGAGTCCTCCTGCTCTTCCAGAGCAGCTTCTCCAGGACGGGGAGGGTCCTCTACACAGGGCTCGGCACTGTCAGCCCAGGCAGACCCTCTGCCTGGAAATCCGGCAGCAGCTCAGCCATGAGCCATCAGGTATGTCGCAGGAGTCTGTGCCACATTCCCCAGCCTGGGCTGCACAGGACACCAGGCTGTAACACGGTCCCTGCTGGCTAGAGATAAAAGATGCAAATGCAAAGTAAATGCAAACAAGTGCTAAGTGTATTCTGCAAGGTATTTAGGGAGCTGCAGCAGGAGGGGTCCTGCTGGGAAACGCAGAGCTGTATTTTGAGCCATTCCTTATCCCCGTCTCAAAAGGGCATTAGTGGCTCCCGCACACGATCTGATCATCAGGTCTTTGCTGAATCCCAGCACCAGCCAGCTGCCTTCTAACACGCATGATTGCAAGATAAGGTAGCTTAGCTGAATTTTTTCTCTCAACAAGCGGGGTGAATTTTCACGGCCCTGGATTATCTTGCACATAGTAACTTGGGAAAACCTGGGGACAGCAGCATGCACCTGAAGCCTGTGAGGCGATCGCAGGGGCCCTGGGGCAACACACAGCATGGGGCATGCACCCCTCCGGCTGCAGCAGACCGAGGAGCAAGTCCTTTCCACCCGCAAGCGCAACATCTCGGGGGTGCGTCAGGATATATCTGAGCTGAGAAGACACCCAGGGTGAAGCCGAAGGCTCTCCTGGGATAATGCGGTATTTTCCCACGCCTCGGGCTCTCCGTTTTAGGGGTTAATTACAGTCACAGCTAACCTCTGTCTTCGTTTACACTGGAGGCTGGGCACCCGCAGCTGGCACACCCACCATCAGTGGGAACTGGGCTGGTTTGGGCCACGCTATCCTGTCTAAAACCACACACCGAGCTGCAGCCACAGACAGAAGGAGCAGCCTCCCTGCTCCGGCTTGGCTGCTCCCCTCCCAGACAACAAAAGGGCTGGTAACGCAGTTCAAAGTTCTCCCCGGTACAAAAATGGTCTTTGAGGGTAATTTGTTTCAGCTCGAAAGCAGCTGAAGTTAATTACACAGCAATGAAAGATCACACTTTAATATTACTTAACTCCCCTTGGCTGGGCTGCCATGCAATGCTGCTCTGTTTGAGATCCGGACCCAAGTGCTTTCTGATCTCCAGATAAACAAGGGAGAGGCAGGTAATGGGATGCACCACCCACCAGACCCCAGGAGAAGGGGTGACAGAGCATGGGGCTGCACATGGGGGCACCCGCTGCGCACAGCCTTCGAGCTGGGTGGTGGCTGGGGCATTCAGTGCATCCCCAACCCATGACAGGTCTTCCAGTCCCTTGTGCTTTCCCAGTCCCTGCAGCCTCTAGTCCCATACTTTGATCTCAACTCCTGTTTGAAATTCAGGCATCTCCTTGCCACCAACGCACAGGGCACTTAACACAGGTGATGCTCTACGTGGTCCATGAGTAATGCTGCTATCTGGCCCAGCGGTCATCCTGGGAAGTCCCCTGGCCACAGTCCAGCATGCCTGTCAGCACTTGGCCAGATGAGCTCTTTACTCACCCGTTTCTTGAGCAAGAGCTTGAGCGCCCTGGCCAAGGGCATTGCAGGTGTCTCCCTCCATCCTCTGCAGGCCTGGGAAAGTCTGCTGAAAAGGATGGAGAGGAGAAGCTTTGTCCTGTCTGAAGCTTGAGCTGGGGCAGGGTCTGTAAGGCAGGCAAGCGTATGCGGGCTGGCAGCCAGATGAACAAGAGTTGCCCTGCTTGCTCGTCACCCCAGACAAGATGCTCTGTGCCCCTCTTGCCCTGATGCCACTTGGGCACTTTCTCCTGTTGCCCTGCTTGGAGATGACATGGAATAAGGCAACAGGGAACACCAGGCTTGTGGACACAGAGGCCAAAGCACTTGCAAAGAGAACCTGTGTAGCCCACGCAAGGGACAGGGTTGGCCCAAGGATCACCACAGCCACCACGTGATACAGGGCAGCTCCAAGCCAGGAGGATGGGAAATCCCAGGGTTGTCATTAGTGTTGGCAGCCAAAGCAGAGTTAAAAGAGCAGAGCTGAAGTGCCCTTCCTGCATGCTCAGAACCTTGGCTACCCCAGCCTACCCCACAGCAGTCTGCAGGCCCCAGTCTGAAGCTCAACTTCCCCCAGGCAGGCTGAAGCCCCATGCTCGCTGCCATCATCCTCCAGTGCTACACAGAGGAATAGGCTGCATTACCACCTAATGGGATGTGCTGGGAAAGCCCTGTGCATCCTACTGGAAACCAGCAAGACCGGTATACTGGAGGCTCTGCAAGAGGTGGAGTTGCTTACCCAGCTTCCCTGCACCAGCAGAGATCTGGTCAGGACATCCCTGGCACTGTAATATAAAACAGTGCAGGGGGCACAAATCAAAGAGGATGGGGAGGGTTTGTGTACTCAGAGCTGTGCCAGAAAACACCAGCGTGAGGCAACCACTTGTGACCCAGCGGTATCACAATCCAGATCTGAGCACACAAGGAAAAGGTTTATTGGGTATCAAAGTCATTTTCCCTTCACTGCCTCCACGGCTCGTAAAAGCTCCTGCCAGCAGAACATGTTTAATATTAAGCTCTTCGAGGGAGCAGATATGTTGTCCAGTTAAACATGCCTCCTTGCCAAAATGCTGCATGCAGACAGACACCAAGGGGAAAACCAGTCCCCGTTGCAGGGACTCCAGCAACGGATGTTGAGTCTGTGGAGTGGCAATCAGGATGGCTAGGAGAAGAGGGAGCAGTTGTGCCATGAAAGCATGGGACCAGTTGGGCAGAGACTGATACTCTGTGTCTGCTGCAATCCTAGATTTGCTGCATGGCTCGAGGCAAGTCACTTCATCCGCCTCTATCTCCCCATGCCCAAGAAAACCAGTCCTGCAGGAGGCTGGGAAGCAGCCCGCCCGCTGAGCTCCTCGCTGGGAGATGCAGCAAGCCAGCCGTGTCTCAAAGCAAAGAGCCGCCAAAACGTTTCCTGGGAAGAGCCCTTTTGCCTTCAACAGCCTTACTGCATGAATGCCTCATGAGAGGGAGCCTGTGGGTGCAGAGCCTGCCACCCCTGCCTGCAAAAACCGCTGCCTGCCCGCTTTGCCTCCCACTAGAGACCTGCACTGGAAATAGCAGGGCTGTGCTTCACCCGATCTCACCCACCCAAAGGGAACCAGGAGGTTATGTGGGAGCAGCCCCAGGACTCACCAACGGGACCTTGCTTTGCTTGGGGAAAACTCAGGGCTATCCATGGGACTGGCGGCAGGGTCTGAAGCCACCGACAGGATTTGGGAGCTACTCTTCTCAGAGATGCTTAGTGGTATGTGCAGGTCGTCAGAGAGCTGTCAGACATGCCAGCACATGTAAGGAAGCCACACCCACAAAACTGAACACATAGTCTTCCACCCCGCTGCTCTCCATCACCACCTGGAAAGCAACACAGCACCAATCTGTCCCAGCTCAGCAATGACCTTTCTCGGGGAACTGCTGCAAGCAGCAAGGATCCCGTCTCTTGAATTAATATACTGGACAGTCACCTGAAAGCAGCACTTGAGCTCAATGCCTCTGCCAGAAAGGTCTGCTCATCTCCCTAGTCCTGGGGAGGGACTGGTGGCTGGTCTGTATCACCAACTTACAACCTAGCACAACCCAGACCATGGTCAGGAATCAGCAGTTAGAGCATCAGCTTTGATGCCTCACTCCTCACCTCCCTTCTGCTCTGTCGAGCTGCAGTATCTCTTTCTCACTGGTGCTCAAAGCAAGCACCCTACAGAGAAGTCAACAGGGATTTGTGAGACCTCTCAGACCGCACTGACTTTGGTTTCTCATTCTTGAAGGTACAGCCCCTGCCCACACCAGCCTAACTTCCAGGACCATTTCAGCTTGCAGGACAAGCCTGGCTCATCCACTTCACCCCCCAGACAGCACTGCACAACAGAGGGAGTGGACCGAGTGAATCAGGGCTGAAGCAAAGATTAAAGCCATGCTGCGGTTTTGGCCATGGTCACACCATACCACGCACTTCACAGGCCGGAAGCCCAAAACCTAGCTACCACTGCACTGAGCCCGCACCTCGCTTCCACCCTGTCCTGCCATGGGTTAAGTCAGGCCCCAGCCAACCCCCCAAAAGATGCTGTAACTGCTAACCTGCAGAGATCTCTCTCCCTCCCAGTTCCCAGCAATGACCCCAGCAGCAGGGAGCTCTTTCAGAACAGAAGATCAAAACCATGTCTAGATATCAACATTAATCCTCAAAGGAAAACAGATCAGTTGAATAGCTGCAGCTTTAAATGTTGCAACCAGGACCAGGACTTTATTCTGGGAGTAGGAAACAGCTTCTGCAGCAGCCAGGGCTTCTAGGAAGGCAAAGCCAGGACAGACAGACTCCACACTTCTGTCTCGGCCACTGACGACAACAGGAGCCTGAGTTTTACCCACATCCCAAGATAAAAGCAGCAAAGGACTTTGTCAAGTTCCTCCTTTTTTACTCCTCCAGATGCTCGGGTCTCCCCTGTAAGCAGAAAACAGAACCCGAAAGCAGCAAATGGAGTCTCTGTTTTAATGGCAAATCCCACCCTGCTCAGCGGTGGCTTCCACTAGTTTCTGAACACCCTCACCTCTTACGGGATGACAAAAATGAACCTTGTCTCCCAGAACACCCAGAGACAATGGCAGGCACCAGGAAACGGGCACAGCCTGGGGGCCAACATGGGCCATGCCAGGGCTGGACAGGTCATGCTTACTTTATCTTAGCACTGTTTTGTGGGGTTTTTTTGCAGGCATCAACTCCCTTTATACAACAGAAACTTTACTGTGAACCTTATATGTAAGAATTTTGTTCCCAAAAAGAAAATAAACTTCCACACAAAGTAGTAATCTGTTTGAACTAGCCTTCTTGCAAGCAAGAAGAGGAACCAAAAAAGAGCAAACCTGTATATCAGTGGCTTGATAAATCACGCTTACATCGCATTTCTTGAAATGCGGTGGCATTGCTGTGCTATTCTGGCACCATAATGCAGTACAACCCTGTCCCCCTGAAGAGCTGGTTCCCCACGACTGCTGAAAGGAGGACGCTTACAGCAGCAAGATAAGGAACCCAGAGAAACCAAAACCCTTGCTCTGTCACAACATTTAGCCCACAGCTGGGAGAAGCATGCTCTCATTTGGTATGCCTGCGACCCCCCACACAGCCAGATCCACCAGTGATCCTTCCTTGGCCACACACTCACGTTTCCCTGCCTTACGCCTGTGTGCGGAGACACAGCGGAGTGCTGGGAAGGCTCTCCGGTAGGTGCAGCAGCCCACACGCCAACCAGCGGATGCAGCCTTTATCCCCCATGCAGCACGACTGTCTGGGATTGTGTCTCCGGGCCATGCTCCATGAACTGCTGTTCCACGAGCAGGTGGAGGAATGAGGTGTGGTGTCTGCCTCGCCTGGAGGGAACCACAGCGGCTGCCACAGATTTCAATGCCCGGCTACCTTTGAAGACGCCTGGTACCCACTAAGCTAATTGAGACGAAGTTTTCTCAGGCAAGCAAGATCTAGGTATCATTTGTACCTGGAGTTTTTGTTTGGGAGGGTGGAGAACACCAGCAGGA